>NC_056743.1:138242463-138429963 GCF_019279795.1 Protopterus annectens | reverse complement strand
TTAAAAGTATATTTGATTGAAAATCCAATTAATTGAAAACATTATATACAACATAAATTCCACATATAACTTTTTTTTTGTAAGGGGGAAAGCCCCCCTGCACCCCAACAGCTGCTGGATTATACATTTTAACTCTATGGTCACACACTGGTGAAGAAAAGAAAACACCACCACACATACTGGAACAAACACAAACATCTACAAAACTGGGGATACAACATGACTGGTGGCATTACCAGTCCATAAAAAAATCTAAATTATTTTCCTAACAACATTTATAACTAAAAACAATACCACAAATCCCATCTATACACTTTTACAGTTTTCAGTTTAATGGCTTTTAGTCAAATGTTACATAGCTTTTTAGTCAAATGTACTTTATGTCTTTTTTTGACCAAATGAGGTTTAGTCAAAAGCCACAGAATTAAACATTTTTTTAATACACACACACACACACACACACACACACACACACACACACACACACACACACACACACACAAAACAGAGTAGTTAGAATACAGTAATTTGTGACTTTAGAGGTAGCTTATTTGCCCCACCAGGAGATGTTCTCATACACATGTAGCACTTAGCAGCAAGCAGCAGGGTCTCCTAGGCCAGATCCTGACCCTACAACTCTCCAGAAATACAACAAATTCAGAATAATTTCTCCTTGTATGCAAACAGAAATGGAGAAAAAGAAGAGAATGAGATTGTCATTGTGGGTGAAATTCAGTTACTAGGTAGTAAGTACACTGCCTGGATACCGTCAAAGAAGAAACTAGAACCTGAAAGAAAATCAACCAGGAAAAGGTGAATAGAAAACACTCGCTGAGAAGAATCCCATAGCTGTTAAACAGTTCAAGCTTCAACTTTGGTACAAGAGATGGTTTCCAGCAATTTAAAGGAAAAATAAATTAAATGTACTCATAGGTGATTATAATAAATGAAACACTGAAGGAATATATAAACTCAAATGACAAAAAGCTGGAAAAAATAGAAGCTTTAACTATCTATTCAGATGAACTAATAAAACTGCAAACATCAGTGGTTGAAATGAAGGACAGACTATGAGACTTCTCAAGAAGAGCGGTTTCAAAAAGCACTAAGTTAGAAGGCAAGGCGTGCAGAAAAAATATTGAGAAAATGAAAGGGATAAACTGTGTTAAATTTATGAAAGCACAAATAAGCAAATGGTTTGGTGTTCCATAGAAAGATTTATTCAATGAAATGAATTGAATTATGTTTGATAAACTCACCCAGCTGGGTATTAACCCATATATTGTCAGGTGGGTTGAAAACTTAATCACTGATAGAACTCCTACAGTCAAAATAGGGGACTCCACCTCCTGCAGACCCATAACCAGTGGTGTCCACAGACATCGGTTCTGGGACCACTAATGTGCAGAGTCTACTTCTCCGAAGTGCAGGCTAAAACTAAAGGACTGTGGCTGACAAGGTTTGCTGATGACTGTAAATTGGGAGTGATCATTGAAACCCCTAGTGATAGCAACATCCTGCAGGAAGGTCTTTCGCAGATTAATGACTGGTGTCAAAATCGAGATCTTAAACTTAATGCAAAAAACAAATGATCATCCTCTTCGGCAAGGGTGATGTTCTTGCAAACTGCCAAATCGAGAGATCTGGCCACACAGGCTGACAGCAACCTTAACTTCGATCACAATGTCTCCACAGTGGTAAGAAGGGCATTTAATATTGCTCATCTCATAAGTAAGGGCATTGCCTACAGAAAAAAAGGGGTTATAACCCCCTATACTCTTCCCTCATCAGGCCAATAATAGAGTACAACTCTCCCTTTAGTATGTTCCTTTCTAAACACCTGCAGCAATTGGAGAGACCCCAAAGGTTCCTTATGAAGAAATTTCAGGGTCTTCAAGATCTGTCTTATGTGGAGACTGTAATCATTGTCACTTTATTCTACGTCATACAGACTTCTCAGAGGCGACCCATGCCTTGCATATAGAGCAATCTCTGAACCAGCTTTGATGGAAATGCTGCACATTCGCAAGTCAAATGGCACATGGGTCACTCGCTCAAAGGACCTTAACCTGGTATGTGACATCAACAGAACTTGCTGGAGAGACAGACTTGTCCCACCTTTGGAACAAGTTTTCTATTCATGTTAGACAAATCCCCTTGTTGGCCTTATTTAAGCACAATTTGGACTATTGGATGGGTAACCGGAAATTCACTCTGGGGGTTCCACCTGTGTCCCTCTTGGACAGGGGCAATAGGTGCTGATTTTAGTGTCTGCTTGAACCAGGCACCCTTTTGAACATGGGTTGAACTTGGCTAGGCTGTTAACCTATTACCCTCCTATGATCATATAAAAGGGCAAATTTAGTGTATGCTCCAAACCTGGTCATGAAAAAGTAAAGACACATATTAATAAAAATTCAATCATACCAGCAAAACTGTGACAGAAAGGAAAAGTATTAAAAATTGGAGACAGCAGAGTGTTTGCAGAAAATAATTATTCACTGGACAACAGGCAGAAGAGAAGCAGATACATACTGGCAATTAGGGAATGTCGAGAGGCAGACGTCAGATTCAAGCTGCGGTATCCAGCTGTCTTCGGAATATCTTTTTTTTGTCTGGAGGATCAAAAACATTTTTAATACACAACAGGCTAAGAAGAAATACAAATATTTATCCAACAAAAAAGTGAGCCAGCTAGCAGAAGGGGACTCTGCTTCACATTCTTCTAGCAATAAATCTCATACAGAAACTTTGCCAGTGAAACTTATTCCATAGTTCCAAAAGAAAACACCTGAGATACAGAAAAAAAGTACTTGAGTTGACTAGAAGAATCAGGAGAATCGGGGCCTGGTACTGGGGGATGAAGATGATCAAGAAGAACACCAGCAAAACTGAAATTAGTGAATAACTGGGAGATTATAAAGCACTGATTACATTTGTGAAATATGGGTTTGCAAGAAAAAGTGGCCAAGAAGACTGGAGTTTTGTTGACTTTGTTAAACTTGTGTGCAGACTGTAGAACATATACCTCACTTTACGTCATTACTGCTTCAAATTGCACTAAAAGAAAAAAAAAGAAGTAACTGCAAGTGAAACAATTTTTGTTTTTAGCATTTGTATAAAACATTTCATGACATATGAGTTGCATTTGTTGCACTTTGACTGTATTTCACACCAACTGCTGCTTTTATCTAATTTAAGAAAAGATCTGTTTCTGCTGTTTTATTCTGTTGCTATTATTAATTCAAGAAAAATTGCACTGGTTTTTACACTGTTGTTTATTTAATTAAAAAGATCCTGCTTTTTTAATGTTGTTCATTGCACTTCTGTTGGCCATAGTATAGACTGGTTTCAGATCAGCTGTATTCAGTTCTGTTTGTAGATTGAGCACTAAAAATCAGGAGCTCTTTTTTTGGAGAAGTCCCCCTGTACCCTCATGGCAGGAGTGTACAATAGGACTATCTAATTGAAGTATACTGTTTCAGGGCTCAGTTTGAGCTTTTTCTTTGGTTTCTTTGTATTAGCTCTTTTGCTCTTGCTTGTGAGTAGGTCACCATTGTGCACCACAGAGCACAGGGGGCAACTCTTGGCAGTTATAGATGCAAAATTGCCAGTAGATATATTTTCCCTTAGAAGCTGCTGCTATCTAGCAGAGCAGTTCTTGAATAGCTCTCAACTGTTCAATGAACCACCTAGCAGAGATTTTACCTCTTACCTACCAACATTGGTCCCTATAGATCCCCTCTTTTTTAGACCTCCTACTGTACACCCCCATAGATTAGTCACCCTACAATAGCTCCCTGCCTGATAACCCCATCTTACTCTCTTTATCTGAAGGGATACTAGGTCAAACCTTGCATTATGGACTGTCAGTTTCCCTCGGTTTCTCCTGCCAGTCTGGTGGACATTTTTTTTGAGGCAATGTAGCAACTGCCTCATGTACAATGACAACCCCTTACTCCTAAATCACTCGAGTACAATTTGCGAGAGATGCTCCTACACTAAGAATATGGAATCACTGCTCTCTTGTGCCCAGAATGGCAACATTAAACAGGGCGTCAGCTCAGCTCATACACCATGACTTCTATTCATAATATGCACCCAACACACAAACATTAAAATGCAGAGGTACTCTCTAGAAACCTACCTAAACACCTAAGATGGTCTCAAGAACTGCTTATTGCATGAAAGCGCTAACCTCTTATTAATAAAAGGATTTTTATTTATTTTTGGAGTCTTCAGTCTTGGTGGTTTTCTTCCATTGTTCCTGCTGACAATTAAGGTATGACCTAACACCCTAGTCATGGGTGACGTCATCTATCCTTCCATTAATTGGGAAACTTATATGAGCCCAGACTCACTCATACAAAAGGTCCTGGACATTTATTTAACTCAAATTACCTGGAACAAATAAGCACCACCCCACAAGGAGCTCCAATATTCTACAACTGGGCCTCACCAATATGAGTTATAGATGCAATGCCTGAAGTGTAGGGCCTGCACTGGTTAGATCCAACCATGTCAGCCATGTCAGCCATTTTTGAAGGAGCAATAGCACCAGAACTCCCCAAAGGAGAAGTCATGCTAAAAAAACTTCACCAAAGCTAAGTATACCCTACTAACGGAAGATATAATTGACTTGTATTATAATCGAATTGTCCTGTATAAACATCTACAGAGATGTATAAACAGCCGTGCCGGATAGAATTAAAGTAAGATCCTCAAGAAAAAACAAACCATCCTGATGGACAGCTCGTATTAATAAATTATACAATAAGCAAACAAAGCTGCTGTCTAAAAATATAAAAGTGAGATCAAAGAACTGGAACAGCAACATCTTCAGCCTAAACAAGCAAATAAGACAACTTGTAAAATCCTCAAACAGCAACTATGAGAAAAATTCAGCAACCATATCCAAGGATAACAATAAGGCTTTCTTCAGCTACATACACAACCTAAAAGGTTGGACTCAGATGTGTGCTAAACTAATTGTGGATGGCATCACACATATTGACCCTGTGGAAATTGCAAACCTGCTAGCAGACAGGTTTGGCAAAACTTTCACCCCCCCAACCCCCCCCCCAAGCATACCACAAACAATGTCTTCATCATCTCCTCCTTCCCCCTGCATCTCCAATGAGCAAGTCATCAATGCTCTCTCCAAGGATAAGAACACAGCCTCCATGGGTCCAGATGACATTACAGGCTGCATTCTTAATGTTCTAAAGCATTATTCAACTGCAGCCTAACTACTGGCTTTGTCTTCACTGAATGGAAAACAGCAACTGTTACCCCTCCACAAGGGTGGTTCAGCAACACCTAGGTAGCCATAGACCCAAAGGTTTAACCAGCTTCATCTGTAAGGCAATGGAATGAGTCATCATGGACCTCATAAATAAGGATATACGTAACCTCCAAACCATGGATCCATCCCAGTTCGGTTTTGTCAAAGGCAGGTCATGCCTGCTAAACATGGTGGGCATCTTCGAGAATGCGACCAGAACCATAGACGAGGACAAAGCCTTGGACACAGCCTATCTTGACTTGGCCAATGCCTTTGACACTATCCCACATTTCGGTATCATAGACTAACCCAGTTAAATATCAACCTCTATGTTGTCAAGTGGGTAGCAAACTGGCTCACAGATTGACAACATTCAGTAAAAGTGGGAGACTACCTCTACCAGCAGGCCTATCACCAGTGGGGTCCCACAAGGGTCTCCAGCACATGTCTTATACGGACAGACTGAAGTCACTGTTACTGCCCTCAGTAGCATATAGACTACTTAGAGGCAACTTATGTCTGGTTTACAGGCCTATCTCTGACCCATATCCAACGGAAATTCTGGACATCCTTAAGTCAAATGGGTCCAGAGTCACCCGTTCCAAGGACCTCGATTTAGCCTGTGACATAAACGGGACCTGCTGAAGAGAGAGAGAGAGAGATGCATCTCTCAGAGACCACTCCTCTGGAATAGGCTTCCAATCCATATCAAGCAGATCTCTTCCAAGACCCTGTTTAAGCACAACCTAGATGACTGGATGGGAAACCGTAAATTTCTGCAGGAGATTGCTCCAGCTTCTCTGCTGTACATGGGTAGTCCTTGCTAGAAAAACCTTGGGCACAGACAATATCTCTCATCTAGTATTATATTAGGATTTAATGGCTAGGCTTGTAAGGACCCTCAGGTCAATACCCTAGTAAAATCCTAAGAACCTATGTTATATTGCAAAGTAGCTTTGTTTAGGATGCAGTCAGATATAATTTAAATGTGTGTGCGGTTTCAGTGGCAAAGACATTAAAGTAAACAAGTGATTTTTCTTACTTCTAAGAAAAACAGACTTTACAATATAACAAGATAAGAAAGGCTGACAGAAGCAAATGTAAGTTAATGGTGAGATCTTGGGCTACTAGAGTGAGGGTGGAGTGCAATAGAGTACTGGTTATATTATACGAAGAAGTAAGACAACTTCCCTTGATTTTACAAGGGTGATGTTGGGATTTTTTTTTTTGTAAGGAAGTAGGCTTGACAAAATGAAGAAAGACATCAAAAATGTTAAGTTGCATCTTTTTACCATTAGCAAATATTTTCACCAAGAAACATGAAGTGTGCAGGTGAGGGCAGTTGGCCAGAGGAATTTTGTACACTGTATTATAAGTGAAGTTTACAAAGATTCCTTCATGCATCTGCATTACTTGTTTTTTCCTCTCATCGCTGACTACTTTTTCATGGAGATGAAATATCTGCAGGTGCAAGCAATTCATTGTGGGAGTTCTGAGCATTCACTGCTGGGGGAAATGCAAAATTTAGAGGTGGAATAGCAAGCAGTTCAGTAAAAAATAAAGTCTGACATTTTGGGAAGTAAATAAGAGCGAGCATCCTCTGAAAAGCATTAATAATTTAATGAATTTAACAGAACAGTGCATAATTTAGTTTACTTAAAGGTAACCAGTTCAGGTTTTCTATGGACTAAAAGTTAATGTTTTCTGAAGGAATGCATGCTGTTTTCACATATGGGACGGGAATAGAGCTAAGAAAAAAAAGATGACGATCCATCTCATCTGATCCATCGGCTCCGACTCGGCCAACTAGTATACTAGAACGAAGTCTCTTATTGGCTGGGCTACCCTCTATCCCAGGATGCACCACACCTGCTTCCCCAGATCTTGTTTGTTCGCTTTCCTACTTTCATGCAAACACATAAAAAAAACAGCAGTTACTCCAACCAACTAAAGTTCTTCAAGAGAAGATCTACAAAAGGACCTACATTTCCTCTAAATCCGAATGGAAGGGGGAAAGGAGGGTGGGTACGTATGAATGTAGGCGAGATGGATCCCATACATCCGAAGTTATAGTAAGTACATAACTAAAAGATGTAATGGGATCCTATCTCGCCTACATTCATAACTGATGGGACAGCGTCCCTAGCACCTAAATCCCGGGTGGCTCATTGGAAAACACTCCTGAGAACTGTGGAACCAAAGGAAGACCTGCCTCGAGAAACAACATCTAGTTTGTAATGAGAAATGAAAGTGTGCGGAGAAGTCCAGGTAGCCGCAGCACAAATATCATCTATTGACAACTTGGAGTGAAACGCTACAGAAGTAGCCATTGCCCTGGTAGAATGAGCCCTGACTGGAAAGGGAAGCTCTTTGTCAGCTTGCGAATAAATGAAACAGATGCAATCTCTAATCCATTTGGCTATGGAAGTTTTAGCCACTGGTTGACCCAACCTGTTTATTGCAAAGGACACAAACAGTTGATTAGATTTCCGCGTCTGAGCAGTCCTGTTCAAATAAAAACGCAGCTGTCTATGGACATCCAACTGATGAAGGATATATTCTGCGTTATTGGAGAATTTGGGAAAAAATACAGGGAGCTCTAGGGACTGTTGAATGCAGAAAGAAGATGCTACCTTTGGTAAAAAGGAGGGATTTAATTTAAGGGACACTCTATCTTTGTGAAAAATCAAATAAGGAGGATTAGAACAAAGAGCCTGAAGCTCTGTAACCCGCTTGGCCGAAGTTATGGCCACTAAAAAGGCGGTTTTCCAAGACAGGAATTTCATATCACAGGTAGCTGCCGGTTCAAAGGGGCGGGCAGTTAAGGCAGCCAGGACCAAACTTAGATCCCAAGGGGGTACAGGATGAGATATTGGGGGCCTAAGGAGCCACGCTCCTTTAAGGAAAGACTTGCAAAGCTTGTTTGCCATTAATGAAGGTTCAAAAGAAACATGAAAATTAGAGATAGCCGCTAGCTGAACCTTAATCATGGAAACTGAGGAGCCCAACTGAAAAAGAGAGGCCAGGAAATTCAAGACCTCCGGTACTGGGGCGGTAAGAGGGTCTATACCTCATCATTGTGCCCAAAGGGCAAACCTTTTCCATTTGCTGGAATACAGTTTGATAGTGGAAGGTTTGTGAGAAGAAGACAAAATGTGGATAACCTCCGGAGAGAGGGAACTGTCCCTGACTAAGGATGGAAGTGGAGTAACCACGCAGCCAGCCTCAAGGACCTGAGAGATGGGTGAGACTGTCCTGACTGGTGAGTCAACAGGTCTGGCACCGGGTCCAGAAACCATGGACCTTCCACCGCATACCTCCGAAGGAAGGGAAACCAAACCTGACGAGGCCAGTGCGGGGCAATCAAAATCATATCGCTCTCCAGGTAAATTGCCTTCTGTATCACCCTCGGCAGGAGGGGAACCGGAGTGAAGGCATAAAGGAGACCGGGGGGCCAAATGTGGGTTAGAGCGTCCCTGGGAATCTGTCCCTGAGAGGGGGTCAGAGTGAAGAACTCTCTGCACTTCGCATTGTGGGGGCTGGCAAACAAGTCGCAGCAAGGGAGACCCCAGTTGGTGAAGATTTTCGCAGCCACTCTTTGGTTGAGGGACCACTCGTGGGGTAACAGGATAGTCCTGCTTAGTCTGTCCGCAATCACATTGGATTTCCCAGGTATGTGCGTTGCCATTAGGAAACGGTTGGTAGCCACCGCCCAGTGCCAAAGTCTCATGGCTTCTCTGCACAGTGGGTACGACCTGGTCCACCTTGCTTGTTTATATACCAAACTACCGACATGTTGTCGGATAGGATGGCAATCAGACCTTGCGGGAGAGCGTGATGGAGAGCTTGTAGTACCAGTAGCACTGCTCTCATTTCCAGGATATTGATGTGCAAATGCGCTTCCTGGGGCTGCCATGTGCCTTGGACAGACCTGTCCAGATAATGACCCCCCCACCCTACCTGGGAGGCATCCGTGGTCACAGTGGCAACGGGGGACTGAAGGGTAAAAGGTCGACCCTGGTCGAGATTGGATCGGAGGAGCCACCAACGCAGATCTCGACGGCAACTTTCCGTAATCATAACCAAGTGGTTCAAGGGGAGTTCCTGATAGGACCATTGAACCGAAAGTAGCCATTGCAGCACCCGCATGTGCAGTCTGGCTAAGGGGACTAAGAGAATAGTTGATGCCATCGAGCCCAATACCTGCAGAATCAGATTGGCCGGGGCTCTTGATAGGGGGAGGCAGGATCGAACTTGGTTCTGCAAAATTTGAATCCTTGCTGCCGGTAAGAAAGCTTGCATCCTTTTTGTGTCTAGCTCTGTGCCTATAAAGGTAATACGCTGAGATGGCTGTAGCACAGATTTTTGCCAGTTGAAAGTGATTCCTAGGAAACGGCCCAAGCTGACTGTGGCCATGAGCGCCTGAATTAGTAGATGCTTGGAGGTGGCAGTAAGGAGCCAATCGTCTAGATATGGAAACACTTGAAATCCTAGACTTCTCAGGTGAGCAGTCACCACTGCCAGACATTTGGTGAACACCCTGGGGGCTGTGGTGAGACCAAATGGCAGTGCTCGAAACTGGAAATGACTGTCTCCCAGGCGGAAGCGTAAATGACTCCTGGACTCTTGACTTATCAGAATGTGATAGTAAGTGTCCTTGAGATCTATGGAGCACATCCAGACATCCTTCTCCAATAGTGGGAGAATGGACTGAAGAGTGATCATTCGGAATTTGGACTTTTTTACAAAGCGATTCAATGAACTGAGGTCCAAAATGGGCCTGAAGTCCCCTGTCTTTTTTGGCACCAAAAATAGTCTTGAGTAAGTTCTTGATCCGATCTGATCGGCGGGGACAGGCTGGATGACTCCCTTTTCTAGCAGCTTTGAAACCTCTATTGCTGCTTGATCCCGCTGACTGGGTGGCACGTCCGGGATTTCCCTGAAGGGAAGGGGGGGCTTGATGAAGGGAATGAGATAGCCTCCAGTAATAATCCAGAGCACCCACTGGTCGCTGGTAATAGCCGCCCAAGCTTGTGGGTGTTCCGCAAAACGACCCCCGACTGGCTCCGGAGCTGCACAGTTGGGCACCAACTCAGGGACGTTGAGTGTAGGAGGAACCACGAAAGGAATCGCGGTCTCCAGAGTTATGGGGGCCTCTGCCACCTCTGGGGCGGCGTCTTCCCGAATCCCCCCCCCCTGCCTCTAGAGGGGGGATCACTGGGTGGAGTAGGGAAAGACCTCTGAGTTTTCCTGAACCACATTTTCCCTCCTCTCTGGGCCTTGGGATAAGGCCTAGAGGGAGCGGAAAAACGAGCCTCAACGGCAGTCAAGGTCTTGCCCTCCTGCTCGCACCGAGTCAGTGTGTCCTTCACCTTGGGTCCAAACAAAGAGGACCCATCAAAAGGGACGTCGGTGAAGGAAGACTTAAAGGCCTCCACAAAGGAACACAAGCGTAACCAGGCGTGTCTCCTAAGGGCCACGCCTGTTCCCGCTGCTCTACTCGCCCCCTCGGCCACATACGAGATGAGCCTCATGGACGAGTTCACAATGGATGATAAGGTAGTCATCTGGGTGCCAACAGTGTGGGCTAACGCCTCAGGTAGATTACCTGTGAGGGACTCACCTAGCTCTTTAAGGAGGTCCCTTTGGAGCCTAGTAAAGTGACACAGGTAATTCAGCGACCGTAAGGTAAAGGCCGCTGAAGAAAGGGTACGCTTCCCGTACCTATCCATGCTCCTAGAATCCTTATTAGGAGGGTGGATAGACGTTGAAGCCTCTGCCACATCCTGCTGTGTAGCAGATGCCACCACCATCGCATCTACAGGAACTCCTTTTGTTAAAAATTCCTTTTGAGGGGGGGGCTGACAGGAATTTGTTGGGTCTTGCAGGCACTGGTTCCACAGAGTCAGGGTGCTCCCAAGCCCTTCGAGAAATTAAATCAAGTAACTCGTCGAAGGGCGGAGACACCCAGGAGGTGGAGGGCTGGGCCCCGAAGGCCTTGAGGAAGACTGACTCCTCAGCGGAAGGGGTTTTGGCCTGCCAATCTCCTCTCTGTCTCAGAATCTCAAGGATATTCGAGAAAGAGACATCATTCGAAGATGATTTTGGGGACCCCTCCGCATCATCGAGGTCAGTGTCAGATGTTACAGACTCATCTTGGGAGTCTACGTGCTTCCTCTTGCACAATTTTTTCCGTGGAGGCTCATCCGAAGCGGTTTTGGATGGACCCCCCGGAAGAAGGGAACCCCCCACGGGGGTATCCTCAGGCCCTGGGGCTCCACTGTCATGGGACTGCAGTATGCCAGAAGCACCAGTCTCCAGGTCTAGGGACGGTGAGATGGAGACCTGCTGAGCCGGCAAGGACATGGCCAGCGCGCTCCTCATGGCCTCAAAGGCAGGACCTCCAGACTCCATGGAGGTCACTGGCCGAGAGACCACGACGGCACTGGGAATCCCCGCAGCCGATGCTCCGAGGGGGAGACTAGGCAGCGAGGCACCCAGTTCCAAGATGTTCCCGTCGGCCCCGGCTGAGGAAGTCCCGGTACCGAACCCAAGGAGAGGGTAGGAACAATGGTCGGAACCGATAAACCTCGAAGGGGTCTCGGCTCCGCCTTGCTCCACCATCACGACTCCAATGGTTCCGAGGAGGTTGGAGGAGGAATCGAAAGTTGAGGGGGGGGATTGGCTCCGGGGCCGAATGGGCTGGAGCCGAGACCATTTTAGCAAAAACCGGAGACTGGAAAAGCCTCTGAATAACCCTATCCAAATCCGAATCAGATAATTTGGAGGATTTAGAGGAAGTAGAAAGGGGTCGAGACGACTTCTCTCTCGGCTCCGACAAGGTAGGGGACCGGCTCCGAAAAGGAGTTCCTGTAGATGCGATGGTGGTTGCATCTGCCACACAGCAGGACGTGGCAGAGGCTTCAACGTCTATCCACCCTCCTAATAAGGATTCTAGGAGCATGGATAGGTACGGGAAGCGTACCCTTTCTTCAGCTGCCTTTACCTTACGGTCGCTGAATTACCTGTGTCACTTTACTAGGCTCCAAAGGGACCTCCTTAAAGAGCTAGGTGAGTCCCTCACAGGTAATCTACCTGAGGCGTTAGCCCACACTGTTGGCGCCCAGATGACTACCTTATCATCCATTGTGAACTCGTCCATGAGGCTCATCTCGTATGCGGCCGAGGGGGCGAGTAGAGCAGCAGGAACAGGCATGGCCCTTAGGAGACACACCTGGTTACGCTTGTGTTCCTTTGTGGAGGCATTTAAGTCTTCCTTCGCCGACGTCCCTTTTGATGGGTCCTCTTTGTTTGGACCCAAGGTGAAGGACACACTGACTCGGTGCGAGCAGGAGGGCAAGACCTTGACTGCCGTTGGGGCCCATTTTTCCGCTCCCTCTAGGCCTTATCCCAAGGCCCAGAGAGGAGGGAAAATGTGGTTCAGGAAAACTCAGAGGTCTTTCCCTACTCCACCCAGTGATCCCCCCTCTAGAGGCAGGGGGGGAATTCGGGAAGACGCCGCCCCAGAGGTGGCAGAGGCCCCCGTAACTCTGGAGACCGCGATTCCTTTCATGGTTCCTCCTACACTCAACGTCCCTGAGTTGGTAACCGACTGTGCAGCTCCGGAGCCAGTCGGGGGTCGTTTTGCGGAACACCCACAAGCTTGGGAGGCTATTACCAGCGACCAGTGGGTGCTCCGGATTATTACCGGAGGCTATCTCATTCCTTTCATCAAGCCCCCCCCCCTTCCCTTCAGGGAAATCCCGGACGTGCCACCCAGTCAGCGGGATCAAGCAGCAATAGAGGTTTCAAAGCTGCTAGAAAAAGGAGTCATCCAGCCTGTCCCCGCCGATCAGATCGGATCAGGAACTTACTCAAGACTATTTTTGGTGCCAAAAAAGACAGGGGACTTCAGGCCCATTTTGGACCTCAGTTCATTGAATCGCTTTGTAAAAAGTCCAAATTCCGAATGATCACTCTTCAGTCCATTCTCCCACTATTGGAGAAGGATGTCTGGATGTGCTCCATAGATCTCAAGGACGCTTACTATCACATTCTGATAAGTCAAGAGTCCAGGAGTCATTTACGCTTCCGCCTGGGAGACAGTCATTTCCAGTTTTGAGCACTGCCCTTTGGTCTCACCACTGCCCCCAGGGTGTTCACCAAATGTCTGGCAGTGGTGACTGTTCACCTGAGAAGTCTAGGATTCCAAGTGTTTCCATACCTAGACGATTGGCTCCTTACTGCCACCTCCAAGCATCTACTAATTCAGGCGCTCATGGCCACAGTCAGCTTGGGCCATTTCCTAGGAATTACTTTCAACTGGTAAAAATCTGTGCTACAGCCATCTCAGCGTATTACCTTTATAGGCACAGAGCTAGACACAAAAAGGATGCGAGCTTTCTTACCGGCAGCAAGGATTCAAATTTTGCAGAACCAAGTTCGATCCTGCCTCCCCCTATCAAGAGCCCCGGCCAATCTGATTCTGCAGGTATTGGGCTCGATGGCATCAACTATTCTCTTAGTCCCCTTAGCCAGACTGCACATGCGGGTGCTGCAATGGCTACTTTCGGTTCAATGGTCCTATCAGGAACTCCCCTTGAACCACTTGGTTATGATTACGGAAAGTTGCCGTCGAGATCTGCGTTGGTGGCTCCTCGATCCAATCTCGACCAGGGTGACCTTTACCCTTCAGTCCCGTTGCCACTGTGACCACGGACGCCTCCCAGGTAGGGTGGGGGTCATTATCTGGACAGGTCTGTCCAAGGCACATGGCAGCCCAGGAAGCATTTGCACATCAATATCCTGGAAATGAGCGGTGCTACTGGTACTACAAGCTCTCCATCACGCTCTCCAAGGTCTGATTGCCATCCTATCCAACAACATGTCGGTAGTTTGGTATATAAACAAGCAAGGTGGGACCAGGTCACCCACTGTGCAGAGAAGCCATGAGACTTTGGCACTGGGCGGTGGCTACCAACCGCTTCCTAATGGCAACGCATACTGAAATCAATGTGATTGCGGACAGACTAAACAAGACTATCCTGTTACCCCACGGTGGTCCCTCAACCAAAGAGTGGCTGCGAAATCTTAAGCCAACTGGGGTCTCCCTTGCTGCGACTTGTTTGCCAGCCCCCACAATGCGAAGTGCAGAGAGTTCTTCACTCTGACCCCCTCTCAGGGACAGATTCCCAGGGACGCTCTAACCCACATTTGGCCCCCCGGTCTCCTTTATGCCTTCCCTCTGGTTCCCCTCCTGCCAAGGATGATACAGAAGGCAATTTACCTGGAGAGTGATATGATTTTCATTGCCCCGCACTGGCCTCATCAGGTTTGGTTTCCCCTTCCTTCGGAGGTATGCGGTGGAAGGTCCATGGTTTCTGGACCTGGTGCCAGACCTGTTGACTCACCAGTCAGGACAGTCTCACCCATCTCTCAGGTCCTTGAGGCTGGCTGCGTGGTTACTCCACTTCCATCCTTAGTCAGGGACAGTTCCCTCTCTCCGGAGGTTATCCACATTTTGTCTTCTTCTCACAAACCTTCCACTATCAAACTGTATTCCAGCAAATGGAAAAGGTTTGCCCTTTGGGCACAACGATGAGGTATAGACCCTCTTACCGCCCCAGTACCGGAGGTCTTGAATTTCCTGGCCTCTCTTTTTCAGTTGGGCTCCTCAGTTTCCACGATTAAGGTTCAGCTAGCGGCTATCTCTAATTTTCATGTTTCTTTTGAACCTTCATTAATGGCAAACAAGCTTTGCAAGTCTTTCCTTAAAGGAGCGTGGCTCCTTAGGCCCCCAATATCTCATCCTGTACCCCCTTGGGATCTAAGTCTGGTCCTGGCTGCCTTAACTGCCCGCCCCTTTGAACCGGCAGCTACCTGTGATATGAAATTCCTGTCTTGGAAAACCGCCTTTTTAGTGGCCATAACTTCGGCCAAGCGGGTTTCAGAGCTTCAGGCTCTTTGTTCTAATCCTCCTTATTTGATTTTTCACAAAGATAGAGTGCCCCTTAAATTAAATCCCTCCTTTTTACCAAAGGTAGCATCTTCTTTCTGCATTCAACAGTCCCTAGAGCTCCCTGTATTTTTTCCCAAATTCTCCAATAACGCAGAATATATCCTTCATCAGTTGGATGTCCATAGACAACTGCGTTTTTATTTGAACAGGACTGCTCAGACGCGGAAATCTAATCAACTGTTCGTGTCCTTTGCAATAAACAGGTTGGGTCAACCAGTGGCTAAAACTTCCACAGCCAAATGGATTAGAGATTGCATCTGTTTCATTTATTCGCAAGCTGACAAAGAGCTTCCCTTTCCAGTCAGGGCTCATTCTACCAGGGCAATGGCTACTTCTGTAGCATTTCACTCCAAGTTGTCAATAGATGATATTTGTGCTGCGGCTACCTGGACTTCTTCGCACACTTTCATTTCTCATTACAAACTAGATGTGGTTTCTCGAGGCAGGTCTTCCTTTGGTTCCACAGTTCTCAGGAGTGTTTTCCAATGAGCCACCCGGGATTTAGGTGCTAGGGACGCTGTCCCATCAGTTATGAATGTAGGCGAGATAGGATCCCATTACATCTTTTAGTTATGTACTTACCATAACTTCGAATGTATGGGATCCATCTCGCCTACATTCATACGTACCCACCCTCCTTTCCCCCTTCCATTCGGATTTAGAGGAAATGTAGGTCCTTTTGTAGATCTTCTCTTGAAGAACTTTAGTTGGTTGGAGTAACTGCTGTTTTTTTTATGTGTTTGCATGAAAGTAGGAAAGCGAACAAACAAGATCTGGGGAAGCAGGTGTGGTGCATCCTGGGATAGGGTAGCCCAGCCAATAAGAACTGTTCTAGTTAGATGGCGAGTCGGATCCGATGGATCGGCTCCGAACCCATCTGTTATGAATGTAGGTGAGATGGATCCCATACATCCGAAGTTATGGTAAGTACATAACTAAAAGATGTAATGGGATCCTATCTCGCCTACATTCATAACTGATGGGTTCGGAGCCGATCCATCGGCTCAGACTCGGCCAACTAGTATACTAGAACGAAGTATCTTATTGGCTGGGCTACCCTCTATCCCAGGATGCACCACACCTGCTTCCCCAGATCTCGTTTGCCGCTTTGCTAGCTAGACATGGTCTCGACTTGGCTGGAGCTAAGTGTATTTTATTACCTTTTTCTGGTCTTTGACCTGGGGTTTTCTTCATAAATTCAATCAACAGCTGTTTTAACAGCTATTCTGTGTATTGTTGAGTGTCATTGGCAGTCTGATATCTGTTGGTTTTCGGGCAAGGCCCGTTTAAGTTAGAGGGCCTTTGCCCTTCTTAGTGGAGTGAGTGTTTTGTCTATCTTTACTCCTTTTTCCGGGCAAAGCCCGTTTAAGTTAGAGGGCTTTTGCCCATTGTTGTGTTCCCTGGTTGTTGTTTGTCTCCCCTGTGAGAAAATCTTGTCTTCAGAGGACTCGTGCCCCTTTTTTCTCGCGCTCTAACAGTTTTTGGTCAAGTACTGTTCCTTGTGTGAAATTAGAGTGTTGGATAGGGTTATTCACACTAAAATGTCATTAGGTGCAATTACAAAATGTCTATCAATTGTTTGCAACAATACACAGAATAGCTGTTAAAACAGCTGTTGATTGAAAGAACCAGAAATCCTATAGTGGTATTAGAGATATTTTAGAAACTTTGTGAAAAATTGTGGAAATCAGAGGAATGTGGAAACAAAGAGCACAATGGGAGTATTTATGAAGACTTAATTATGCCAAGGCAACAGGAAGACAAGGCTCAACAGCTAATAGTCAAGACAGAAGGATATGATACAAAAATGGTGATGTATAACCAGTCACCAGGAAAGTCTCCAGGAACATATGGCATTCCTGAGGAAGTCTGCAAGTTAGGCGGGAAGAAAGTGATAAAGATCTGTGGGCAAGCAAATAAGACTCTTAGTGAGGTCCTCTAAAGCTAACTATAAGTCCAAATTAACTTCCTTAAGTAAGGATAACCACAAGACGTTCTTTAGTTACATCCATAACCTCAAAGGTAAGGCTCAGATTACACTGAACTCATAGTCTATGGATATAGCAAACCTGCTGGCTGACAGGTTCAGTGAAAACTTCACTCCCCTGTCCTCACCACATATACCCCTAAGCATCCCAAACACCTGTCCCCCGCCTATCTCTGAGAAGCAGGTCTTAAATGTCCTCTCCAAGGCCAAAAAAAACAGCCTCTATGACACCAGACAACATATGTTCCTGGGTTGTGTTCTACAAGGGTTAAAACAGGAATTAGCATCAACATTGAGCATGCTTTTCAATCACAGCCTAAGCACTGGCTTTGTCCGAGTGGAATAGAAAACCACTACCGTCATCCCTTTGCACAGTGGGGGTGGATCCATGGACTCTGGGAACTACAGACCCATTAGTCTGACCAGCCTTATCTGAAAGGCAATGGAACGAATCATCATGGACCTTATTAACAAAGATATATGAAATCTCCAAATGCTCAACCCTGCCCAGTTTGGCTTTGTCAAGTGGAGTCCATGCCTGTTAAACTTGGTTAACTTTTTCAAGACAGTCACCAAAGCCCTAGACAAGGGCAAATCTGTGCATACAGCCTACCTATACTTAGCCAAGGCCTTTGACACAATCTCCCACTCGGGCATCATTGATAAACTCACCCAGCTGGGTATCATCCCATAAATTGTCAGGTGGGTTGCAAACTGGCTCACTGATAGAACTCATACGGTGAAAATAGGACACTCCACCTCCTCCAGCAGACCCATAACCAGTGGTGTTCCACAGGGATCGGTTCTGGGACTCATATTGTTCAGAATCTACTTTTCCAAAGCGCAGGCTAAAACTAAAGGACTGTGGCTGACAAAGATTGCTGATGACTGTAAACCGGGAGTGATCATTGAAACCCTAGCAAAGTCAACATCCTGAAAGAAGGTCTTACGCAGACTAATGACTGGTGCCAAAGTCATAGTCTTAGACTTAATGCAAAAAAATGCATTATTTATCCCCTTTGGCACTGCTGATGTTCCCTGCAAACTACCACATCAATAGCAATACCCTAAGCACACAGTCAGTGGTGAGAGATCTGGGCACACAGGCTGACAGCAACCTTAACTTCAATCAAATTGTCTTCACAGTGGTAAGTAGGGCATTTTATATTGCTCATCTCATAAGTAAGGGCATTGCCTCCAGAAAAAAAGAGGTTATACTCTTCCCTCATCAGACCAATAATAGAGTACAACGCTCCCTTTAGTATGTTCCTTTCCAAACACCTGCAGCAATTGCAGAGACCATAAAGGTTCCTTACGAAGATAATTCAGGATCTTCAAGATCTGTCTTGTGTGGACAGACTGAAATCACTGTCACTTTACTCTGTGTCATACAGACTGCTCAGAGGCAACCTGTGCCTTGCATACAGAGCTACCTCTGACCCAGCTTTGATGGAAATGCTGCACATTTGCAAGTAAAATGGCACATGGGTCACTCACTCAAAGGATCTTAACCTGGTATGTGACATCAACAGAACTTGCTGGAGAGACAATTTGTCTCACAGAGGTTGCCTCACCTTTGCAACAAGCTTCCTACTTATGTTAAACAAAGCCCCTCGCTGGCCCTATTTAAGTGCAATTTGGAAGACTGTATGGGTAACCAGAAATTCACTCCAGGGGTTCCACCTGTGTCCCTCGTGGACAGGGGTAATAAGTACTGATTTTAGTGTGTGCTTGAACCAGACACCCTTGGGAACACGGGTTGAACTTGGCTAGGCTTGTAAGGGCCCTGGGGCCATTAACCTAGTAACCTCCTACGGTCAGGAAGATTTTGCTTAATAGTATTTTAAAAGGAGGGGAAGCATCAGCATCTTGGAAGAAAGATGTGGTGGCTTTATTATTCCCTAAACAAGGTAAAGGCCCGTCAGATCCAGCTTTATAAAGACCCACTTCAGTTGTAAACCAGGATTATAAAGTGTTTACATCTACACTAGCTGGGAGAATGGCAAAGGTGTTGCCAAAACTGATAGATATGGACTGGTGTGGTTTTGTGGAGGGGAAGCAAACATTTAATGACGTTAACATAACAATCATGCTCCAGAGGGGTACAGAATGGAAGAAAATGCTGCTGATTTTGCCAGGTCTTGATGCAAAGAAAGGATTCAATACAGTAAGCTGGGATTTTATGAATAGGGCAATGGAAACATTTGTATTCCCTGTTACAGTAATAAAGTTAATTAGGGGGATAAATGATGGATCGGAGGCAAGAATTAAGGTGTGAGGGTTCTTCTCAGATAATTTGTGGTTGAACAGAGGAGATGTATTATTTCCCCTCTGTTATTTGCTTTATATTTAAAGCCACTGATAAAGAAAATAAGAGACTTAGAAATTCAGGTTATAATTGGTATGGTAATCAAGAAAAGTTGGCTTTATTTGTAAATAACATTATTTTGTATTTGATAAATCCAAAAAAGGACATTTCAGTGTTCTGGAACATTTTGAGACAGTTTAATTTCTTTTCAGGATATAAAATTAATGAAGATAATTCAAAGGCTATAGCTATAAACAAACACACAAATTACATCAGCAATACCCATATTTATGAGGACAGAGAAGATGAAGTATTCAGGAATATGGATTTAAAAAAATACTTCTGTTATGGCAGCTAAGGATAGGTGGGAACAGCCTAAAGAAAATGTAACACAAAAACTGAGAAACTGGAAGCTCTTTGCATGCATGGATACTAAGATACAAGTAGTAAAATATTTTTAGTCCCTTTAGTTTTATATACAGGTCAGGCATATAGGGAAAGAGGGCTAGAGTTAAGTGGGGTATGTTAACTCTACCATATAACAAGGTGGTTTAGGATTACCTGATTAGAATGATATTTTTTAAAGCTATGCAGTTAAGGCTCATATGCGTAACACAAGCAGAAGGTTATAATTCCAAGTGGAAAGGGATGATGATGATGATGATGATGATGCAGTGGGTGGATCAAGAAATAACGAGAGAGTAGGATGTTTGGATGCAAATCCTTCAGGAGAACAACCACCACACAGAATATTACATTCATAAGGTTGTAGAAGGCATTCTAAGAAATAAGTCATCACAGGAATGCAGAAAGGAAAATTTGCCTGTAGTGATGGCGGCCAGCAGGGGTACAGAAAACAGACTAGAGTGACTGGAATCTACTGGAGAAAACTGGCAAAGGAAATAAGGTATTTGGGTTAAATAACTGAAGAGGGAAAGGTAATAGAGCATGATGAGGGAAAGAAGAAGTTTGGACTGCAGGACAGAGACTGCCTTCCCTAACAGGGACTGATATGGGGGTATAGGCAAAGAGAAAGGGATAGGCAGTCCTAACTGAGAGACCTGCGCTGGTAGAGTTCTTGCTGAATCTAGAACAGAGGCTGCTGATAATCAGAAAGGTATATAAAATATTGCATGATAACTATAAGACTCAATCAGACGCTGTTAGAAAAGATTGGGAAGAGAAACCGGGAAAAACAATTTACAAGGGAACAATGGGAAGACATATATAAGGCTCCTAAGCATGCAACAATATCCAAAAGGTTTATGACTTTTGCTTGGAAGTATTTGCATAGGAATTTTGTATATCCCAAGTAGATGTCAAAGAATTTTTCCTCAGGTAAATACAAAATGTTGGAGGTGTGATTGGGAAGAAAGACATAACTGGGAACACATTTTTTGTGCATGTAATGAGCTGGCAGATTCTAAAAATTCTTGCAGAATACTAAGTCAGAAACATTGAGGGAGCAAATGGCTGTAACTGAAATGATTCCTTTGAGTTGGGACACATGGCTTGAATTGTCTAGACACTAAGGGGTTAATAAGTTTAATTCTATTGGCTAGCAAAAAGAGCTGTTACGAGAAAATGGAAATCAGAATCTAAGCCAACTATATTTGAAGTATTGAATATTGTAAGAGAGAGAAAAGAACCAGAAATGAGACATTTAGAAAAGGGATGAGCAAATTACATAGAAATAAATGGAATTTATAGGAACAATACATGCAAAACAATGTTCAGGAGGAAGAGTGAGGTCTAAGGGAAGGCAGGAATTGGAAGATTTATGTACTGTTGGATATATTAGAGTTTTTCTAAAGAAAGAAAAACATATCTGCAATCTATATAATCTATAATGTATGTAAATAAAAAGATGTTAGCATGGTTTACTTTCTTTTCTATGAATATATATGCTCTTAAGTCTTAAGTAATAATTTAATAAAGATGTTTAAAAAACAATGTAATAGACTTATAACAATTAAAAATTACTGTTTTCACCATTAATCATTTTATAATTTGAAGCTCTTTCAGTTGGAAAGCAATGGGATTCTCTATTAAAATGAAAATATTTAGAAATGAATACATGTACATATGTAGTTACATAAACAGCAAAATAAACTCCACTAATATATCAGCATGCTTGTTAAAGCATTCATAGTAGTTCATCTGGCTAATCCTCCCCAAGAAATAAGCACTTTGTTCAAGTCATTCAAATCATGAAGAGCTGAGACTCTACCACGGGTTCTCCAATCATTGTGTTTTACACCAGTAACTATCACAGCTTGCTTACTTGTAGAATGAAGTGACTGTTAGAGACTATGGCCGAAGGCATATCACTAATGTCTATTAACGTTCATACCTATGGGGTTGGTTTACATGCCACAAAATCAAAATCCAGCACTCTTCAACGTTTCCTAATTTCATCACACAATTAATTTTATCATTAAAGTTTAAAGTCATAATACAGTATTCCTTGCTGCATTCTCTTGCAGTTCGTATGAAAAATATAAAAACTAGAAAAGAGAGGTCTTTATTAAAGACAACTGTTTGAAAGTGTAGTGTTATAGTTGACTGGCACCCCCAACAGACAGGTATGGAAACAGAAGGATAGACAAAGTAAAAAGGATCAACAGTTGTCAACAAGTAAGGAAAAACACGAGATGTACACATTACAAAACGTATAGCCTTGGAGATAGTTATTTATTCTCCCCTTCTACCACATTACTTATGCATACTAAGCCTAACCCTAGCTCTGCACCTTACCTTACAAAAACCTTCAGCATAACACTACCACTACACAAGTCACACACTACAAGCTTCAACACATACACACAAAACATTAAATCTATTCCCTTACCTAGCCCCACCTCTAACCCTGAGCAGCAAACACTAGCGCACATACACGCAATAAAAATCACACAAGCACAACACTAATGTCTACTTGGCCTAGCTCTTACTTTAACCCAAAAATTTGGGTAACAGCACACACACACACACACACACACACACACACACACACACACACACACACACACACACACACACACACACACACACACACACAAATGCTGAAAGTTTCAGCATTAACATCACTAACAAAACATTTTCCTTCCCCATCAAAATTTCTCATCCAGACACTGCCTCCACTAAACCTAATCCCCACACACAGTACACTGTCAACAAAACAATGAGTAGAAAATAACTGTGAGCCATGGATATAAATACAAGACCTGGACTGAAAAATCTTACTGCCTGCAACAGTACAAAAGTGGAAGACTATGCTTCACTTTCAGTTACAGCCTGGATTTGAACTTTTCAAACCCTTCAGTGGTGAATATACGACAGGAACCACTTGTTCTAAAACTAAGGTGACTGAGCAGTCCAACTGTATGGAATTGGACTGAAGTGCAAGGTAAGGATGCAATGGCAGCCCCCCCCCCATGCATCCACAACTGAATATTTAAAAGTTTATGCATACAGTGCAATTTGAATGGAAGTGTACTTTCTGACACTTAAAAGATGGATCAGGAGGTAAGGCAAAAGCAGGGCAGTGCTAGCATTTTGGGGGCCCTACTCAGGAGAATATAAAGTGTGACCACATTGCTGTCGCACCCCCTTCCCTGTCGAACTGATCGAGCACCATTTAACAATCACTATAGCGTTACTACATTCAAATAATTAAGAATTGATGCTCCAAGGTACACACACTGACTGGCATTTAGTACCAATGTTACATTATGACAAACCCCTGTATCACAGCAAGTTAGCCACTCACAGATGCACGCACACTAACTGCATACTCAACTGCCCAGATTTGACTAATTTCTGGTCTTTTCCTCAACATTTGCAGTTTTCTGGATTGTCTGTGGCAAATCACCGAGGGTTGAATTTACTAAATAATGAGAGACATTTGAGTTTCAGACTTCATATCCTTCAGAAAATGCATGTTAACACAAGATTTTTTATTCTAGCAACCTTTTTTAATTTTTTAAGAGTAATATTTAAAATTTGTCCTGACTTTTGGGGTGGGCTGCCCGGACTGCTCCCCCCCCCCATTATCTTTGGCTTGGTCCACATTTTTTGTGCCAAGAGATTGAGAACTATGGCATTTAGCAACAATGTTGTTACATTATGGCAAGCCTCTGTACCACATCAAGGTAGCCAGTAGTCCCACAGAGGTACACAAAGACACACACACTGACTCCCACAACCAACACAGACACACAAGATGAAGACAGCTATACCGCAAGGCTGAACAGAGACACCCACACAGACTCCTTCACACAAGACAGAGGCAGACAAGACAGCCACACAGACTCCTGCACTCAGGATGGACACCCACACATGAGAAAGACAGCACTACAGCAAGACTGAACATTAACACCTACACAGACTTCCAAACACAGGACAGACACCTATACAAGATAAAGACAGCATTGTAGGAAGACTGAACAGACACACACAGGACAGACAGCTACACAGACTCTTGCACACAAGAAAGACACAGACATGATAAAGACAGCACTACAGCAAGACTGAACACCCACACAGACTCCCATACACAGGACAGAGGCACCCACTCACAGAGGACAGAGACAAACAAGACCAGAGCAAAACTACTGCAAGACTGAACAGACCCCCACATAAAACAAAGGTAGCACTACCACAAGACAGAAAGTACAGTTGTTTTCACTTTCCATAAATATAGATGTTTGAATGTATTCACTGTTGCAGTCATTACATGTGGGTAATCCTGCTGGCAGGTTGCCCTCAGTCGGCCTGAATTCCAAAGTCTTGGGTCCTGCGTCGGCTGCTGTCGCCCCTTCCCTGACATCAGGTCATCAGGGGTATAAAAGAAGCAGCCGCCATTTTCTTCAGTTTTTCTTGCCCCAGATGTCAGGTGCCCCCTAACAGGGTAGCCAAAATGTATATGTGTATATATATATATATATATATATATATATATATATATATATATATAAAAACGCATACACCAATATAAACTTTACCTTCATCTACAAGCAAATACACCACATAGGTTGTATAAATCAGAGAAAGAAAGAAAAGTTCCAGCAGAAAAAAGGGGGATGGCGGGTGGGTAACCTGGACTGCAACAGTGAATACACTTGAACATCTACATTTATGGTAAGTGTACAGAACTATACTATGTTCTTCGTGTTTCACTGTTGCAGTCATTACATTTGGGTAGAGTCCCAAAGCTATGGTTGGGAGGCTGGGGCTAAACAGCATTAGGAGCGGCTATGAGGCCCTGCAGAACTGCAGTGGCAAAGCCTGGCCTGGATTTAGAGTAGAGTGGCAGATGATAGTGCTTTGTAAAGGTGTGCACTGAACTCCAAGTAGCAGCCTCTAATATGTCTTTTGTTGGTACTCCCCTGAGAAAGGCTGCTGAAGTGACTTCAGCTCTGGTTGAATGTGGCCCAATGCCCTTAGGCACTGGCTTGCCATAGTGTAAATAGCAGAAACGAATGCAGTGGCCTATCCACTTTGAAATAGTCTGCTTTGAGATAGCCTTTCCTTGTGATCTTGCAGCATATGCCACTAGTAATTGCTCTGTCTTCCTGAAAACTTTGGTTCTGTCCAAGTAGAATCTAAGCTGTCTGTGTACGTCCAAAGAATGCAGAATTCTCTCCCCCTTGTTCTGTGGATTTGGATAAAAAGTTGGCAGATGAATAGTTTGGTTAAGAGCCACACTGGACACCACCTTAGACATAAATGTTGGGTTTGTCCTCAGAGAGACCCTGTCTGGATAAAACATGATAAAAGGTTCCACAGCCATGAGTGCCTGTAGCTCTGAAACCCGTCTTGCAGAAGTTATTGCTAGGAGCAGAGCTGTTTTCCAAGATAAAAACTTTACATCAGCAGTAGCAGCTGGCTCAAAAGGAGGCAGGGTGAGTTTTTCCAAGACATAGTTGAGGTCCCATGCAGGTATTGGTGATTTCCTTGGAGGCCTTACGTTTTTGGCTCCTCTGAGGTACTGCTTTAATAAAGGATGAGAAAAGATTGGTGGCTCTGTATTGTAATGAGCCAAAATGGCAGAGGCATGAATTTTAATTGATGAAAAAGATAGGCCTTTGTCCAGCATCTCAGTTAAGTATTGCAAAATCTGAGGAATATTTGGTACAGCTGTATCAGTTCCTTGTGCCTGGTTCCAAGCACAGAATCTCTTCCATTTTCCAGCATAAGATTTTCTAGTACTAGGCCTTCTGGCTTCCAAAATGACATCCATCACAGCTTTACTGAGAGGTGTGTTTTGTACGACTACATTATCCGCCATGCTGCCAGGTTTAAAGTACTGAGTTGGCTGTGCAGGATCTGATTGTTTTGCTGGGGCAGTAGATGAGGTATTTGAGGTAAGGTCCAAGCTGGGCATTGAGACAAGTTCCTTAGGACTGGATACCAGTACTGGTGGGGCCAGTCTGGGGCAATCGGTATCATCTTTGGCTTCTCCTGTCTGATGTTTGGGAGTACCTTGGGGAGGAGAGGCAGTGGAGGAAAGGCATATACTGATAGGTTTTTCCAGCTGAAAGATAGGGCATCCACTTTCAATGCTTGTCTATGATAAGTCCTTGTGCAGAATCTTTTTAGTTAGTAGTTGTGAGGGGAGGAAAATAGATCTATGTCCGGGCATCCCCATTTCCTTGTTATCATGCTGAAGACTTGTGGATCCAGCTGCCACCCGTGGGGATCAATGAGGTTTCTGCTTAGTTCATCTGCCAGAGTGTTTTTCTTTCCTGGCAGGAATTGTGCCTCCAGATGTACTTGGTAAGTCAATGCTGTGACCCACAAAGTCATGGTTAGTCTGCAAAGGGGGGGTAAGAATGTGTGCCCCCCTGCATGTTTATGTACCACATGACCGTGGTGTTGTCTGTCTTTATCAGTAGTTGTCCCGGATGAAGTAGGTCCTTGAAGGCTGTCAGGGCATTCTGAACAGCTAGCATCTCTTTTTAATTGTTATGTAGATGCATTTGGTTTGAGGACCATGTGCCCTGAATGCATCTTCCTGCCATGTGGGCCCCCCAGGCATAATCTGAAGCATCCGTTGTTAGTGTCTGCCTGGCTGGGGGTAATGTGAATGGCTGTCCCTTGTTCTGGTGACAAGCCTTCGCCCACCATCAAAACTCCTGTTGAAGGCAGGGAATGAGAGTAATCATTCTTTTCAGGCTGTGGCAATGTTGAGTTCAAACACTTTTTAGGTACCATTGAAGTTTCCTCATATGCAGTCTTGCATATGGAATTAGTAGGATGCAGGATGCCATGAAGCCCAAAGCCTGCAGAATTTTTCTTGTGGATAACTGGGCCTTTGTTGCCAACATTTTGAAATAGGTAGCCAGTTGCCTTTGTTTGTCTGGCGTGAGATAAGCCATCTGGGTTGTATTTTAGCTTGCACCCAGGAATATTATCTGAGGGTACTAGTTTTGATTTCTTTTCGTTGACTGTGTACCCAAGGCATGTTAGAAGTCTTTTCACAAATGCCAGATGCTGTAGAAGAATGTCCTTGTTCTCTGCTTGAATTATACAGTCGTCCAGGTAAGGATATATTTGTATTCCTCTGTCTGCAGAATGCAATTACTGGTGCCAGGCACTTTGTAAAGACCCTGGGCACAGTAGATAAGCCAAAGGGCAATGCAGAGAATTGGTAATGCATTGAGCCAGCCTTGAATCTGAGGTATCTTCTGCATGATTGTCTGATTGGGACATGCAGGTATGCCTCTTTTAGGTCTAAAGTCACAAGCCAATCATTCTTGCCCAGCATGGGCGGAAGCTGCTGCAAAGTCAACATTTTGAATTTTGGTATATCCAGGAATGTGTTCAGAATAGATAGGTCCAGTACTGGTCTCCAGGACTTGTCCTTTCTGGGTACCAAGAACAGTCTTGAGTAAAATCCTTGTCCCTGCTCTTGTTCTGGTACTTGCTGAATGGCCCCCATGTCCATGAGGGATGAGACTTGTTTTTGCGCCTCTGCCCATTGATTTTTTGACAGATCTGGCCAGCCGTTTGCCTTTGACAGGGTATGGAAATGGAACTTGTAGCCTTGTGACACTATATTTAGAACCCACTTGTCTTGGGTTATAAGTGCTTGGTGCTGGCAGGGGGAAGTCATTGGGACTGTTTCCTGTATGGTTGTGATTTGTCTTCTCCAACTTTGGAGGTAGAAGCACCCCATTACTTTGACCTGTATGAACCTTATGCCTGGGATCTGCCTCTAGGGCATCTGGATCTGCCCCTTTGAGGTCTGTCTGACACAGGAAAGGACCAATTCTTTGTAGGCCAGTGTCTACTAAACCTAGGTGGCTGTACTTGTAAAAAAATATTTGACAGTTTGCAGAGATTTAGCTTTGTCCTCCATTTTCTTTAACACCTCTTCTGCCTTAACACCAAACAAAGTATCATACTGTAAAGGTGCATCTAATAATTTAACTTTGACATGATCAGGCAGATTTTGTTCCTTTAACCAAGCATGCCTCCTAATTACAGAACCGTATCATGCCCTGCAGGAAGCCTCCAAAGAATCAAAACCACATTGCAAAGTATGCTTTCTAACTTGTTCAGCTGCATGCAATAAATCCTACATTTCCTTGTTTTCTGCACATTCAGAGTTTAACAACATTTTCTGTTTAAGCAATGCCATGACATGTTGCTGATATTTGAGCATATGAAACTGACAGTTTAAGGACCTTATAGCCAAGGTAGCAGATGTGTAAACCTTTTTTCCCCATCTATCCAGTGCCCTAGAATCCCTGTCAGAGGGGGTAGGGTTTTTTGCAGCGTAAGCCTTAACTCCTTTGGGACCCTGTGAAATAGTTTCTGGGTCAGGAGCAGGGTTTTTAAAAATGGAATTTATGAGAGTCAGGAACCCTGTAATATCTGCCAGGCTTAACAGGAGCTGGAGGTAAGGAGTCAGGGGTCAGACTAGACTCCGAAAACACATCATCTACAATGTCTAACACAGGTGGAATGGCTAGAGGCCTGTGTTGAGGTAGTAAAAGGAAATCCCTGAGCTTCTTTTTAGATTCCGAAAAATCTTGGCTCTCCCAGTGGAAATGCTTCCTCATGGTATGCAAGGTTTCCCCAAAAGAATAGTCCTCTGGAGGAGAAGCTGAAGGTATAGATTCTTCAGCATCAGAATCCTCATAGGGGGGAAGAGGATATTCCTGATCAGAACAGGAATCAGAAGAAATAGAAACCTGATCTGAAGATTCATAGTCAGTCTCTTGCCTAGGCCTCTTATCAGGAGGGGGATGGGAACCCCTGATCAAGGTAATCAAGTCTTCAGCCATTTTGAGCATCTGTTTTTTGGGCATAGAGGCCTGTCCACATGGCTCTTGAGTTTGTTTCTTTGCTTTAGAAGGTGCTTTAGTCTTTGCCTTTGAAGCTGAAGTCGGTTTAATGTAAAGATGTTTAGGTCGGAATACACCCTCAGAAGCAGATGCTTGCTCAGCGTCTCTGGACCCATCTGAGGGAATAGTGTCCAAGGCTCCAATACCTTGAGTTTCCAGTGGCATAGCTGACTCCACGTGGGAGTCGGTAACGGTCTGCGACACTAAAGTAGAGGGCATCAGGGGTTGCGAAAGCACTGAGAACCGGCGACTGGCTTAGGAGAAGCTTCTTCGTCGATTTTGGGCCTCGGTTGTTTATCTCTCTCCTTTTCTTTGCGTTTTTTGTGAACTCCGGTAGTCGGATAGCTATACGACGACATTTCTGGATAATTAAACCGGCATCCAAAATAGTTTAAAGCAAAATCATACCGATGCTTAATAGTGCGTTGGTTAAATCTAGCACAAAACCGACAACCAGAAACATTGTGATCAGGGCCTAGGCAAGGAATGCAGTAAGAATGAAAGTCCTTATGAGGTATTTGCTTTCCACAAGAAATACAATTATTAACTTTTTCTGACATCAGTCTGGAGCAAGAAAAAAGTTTCCCCAATGGGGTACTTAGCTTTAGTGAAGACTTCGGGTCTGAAACTCGAACACGAAAATCTCAGGAGTCGGTCGACCGGCACTTGCGAACTGCTTTTGCTTCGGGCACCGCGCGGCAAGAAAGACTGAAGAAAATGGCGTCAGCTGCTTCTTTTATACCCCTGATGACCTGACTCAGGGAAGGGGTGACAGCAGCCGATGCAGGACCCAAGACTTTGGAATTCACCGACTGAGGACAACCTGCCAGCAGGATTACCCAAATATAATGACTGCAACAGTGAAACACGAAGAACATCTGAGACACCACACACAGACTCTCAAACACAAGCTGATGACAGCACTATGGCAAGACTGAAGCACACAAACAGCATTAGATAAACTGACCCCATCACACAAGACAGACAGTTAAGAACATGCATAACAGTCACACTGCAGAGGCACACAAGACAGCCATGGGACAGACATAGAAAAGGCTACAGACACACAAAACAAACAAGAGAAAGCCATGGGAATTACAGAGCCTGAGGCAGAGAGACTCAAACCCAAACAAACCCAAGAGAAACCCATGGGAATTACAGCACCTGGGGCAGACAGACTCAAACCAAAGAAACACAAGGCATATAGGAGAAAGCCGTGGGGGTACAGACCTCTCAACTGAGAAGATTTTTGCAGAATGTCCAGAGTTTTGCCTCATATTTTTGGTGTGTTTCTCATAAAATTGTGATTTTCTGGAAAATCGTTGGTAAGTCATTCAGGGTTGAGATCAGAATATAAAATTTGAATTTCAGACTTCGTACCCTTCAGAAAATTCATACTAATGCAAAACTTGCTATTCTATCATCTTTATAAGTTAGTAAGAGCAATGTTTAAAAAGTGTCACTATTTTTGGGCCTTTGTCCCCCCCCCCCCCATTATATGTGGCTTTGTCCAGATTTTTTGCACTAAGAGGTTGAGAGGTATGATGTGGATTACTGAACCTGAGACAGACAGACTCAAACCCAATGAAACATAATAGTGAGCCATAGTGATTACGGAGTCTGAGACAGAGTCAAACCCAAAGAGAAACAGATGAAGTCAAGACTACCAGAGTATCATTTATCTTCTATTTGCAGTTAGCTCCTCAGGGTTTTCTGATTGCTGCCCATAGTGCCATTAGCAATTTCTTCTTCCTGTGCTTCTCTCCTGGCCTCAAGACTAGTTCTGCCACCCCTAACTGATTTTTGGCAGCGCAAAATTTTGGTATCTTGCCACACCACCACAAGGTTTTAGTATTTGGCTTGTATATCCTAGTAATATGACAAGTCGTTCTCATTCCCACAAGTCATTTTTGTGCAGGTACAGAGCAGTAAATGTATAAGGGCTCAAGCTCATGTACAAGGCACTGTCCAAGTGATACACTTTACATTAGCCTTACATGAACTAATGTTAGCTACCAACATTTCAAGTTTTTAAGTTTGTGGTTAAAGCTTTGAGACACCCAGCAACAAGCTTCCCTCTTATGCTCCCACAAAATATTGGAAGGTGCATTTTTATTTATTTATTTTATTATTTATTTAAAAAAATATATATAAGAAACTTATTTGAAAAAAATGGATACAAGACGCATCTCAATCCATAACCCTATTAGCTTCCTCATCAAAGGACAACCATAAGACATTCTATAGTTACATATGTAACCTAAAAGGAAAGGCCCAGATTTGTCCCAAACTGGTAGTTAATGATACCACATATATTGAGCCTATGGACAAACCTAACCTGCTGGCTGACAAGTTCTGTGAAAACGTCACTCCCCTGTCCCCACCAGACGTACCCCATGACATCCCTACCTGTCCCCTACCTTGTATCTCTAAAGAGCAGGTTATAAACATCCTCTCTAAGGCCAAAAACACAGCATCTACGGGACCTGATAACATCACAGGCTGTGTCCTATATGGGCTCCAAAGAGAATTAGCAACATCATTGGGTTCTCTTTTCAATCATAGTCTAAGCACCGGATGCATCCCATCTGAATAGAAAATGGACACTGTTATCCCCTTGCACAAAGGTGGTTCCACTGACCACAGGAACTACAGACCCACTAGCCTTATCTGCAAGGCCAAGGAGTGAATCATCATGGACCTTATCAACATAGATATAGGTAATCTCCAAACACTTGACCCTTCTCAGTTTGGATTTGTTAAAGGGAGATCATGCCTGTTAAACCTGGTGTACTTTTTCAAGGTATTGAAAAAGGACCTGGACGAGGGGAAATCTGTGCATAAAACCTACCTAAATTTAGACAATGTGTTTGACACTATGCTCCACTCAGGCATCACTGGCAAACTCACCCAGCTAGGTATCAACCCTTACATCATTATATGGGTTGCTAACTGGCTCACTGATATAACCCATATAGTTAAGATAGGGGAATCCACCTCAGCAGACCTGTAGCCAGTGGTATTCCACAGGGATCAGTCCCGGGACCTCTACTGTTTGGAATCTATTTCTCTGAAGTACAAGCAAAAATGTAAGGTCTGTGGCTGACAAAGTTTGCTGATGACTGCAAACTGGGAGCGATCATAGAATCTCCAAATGATGCCAACATCCTACAAGAGGGTCTTACACAAATGATTGGTACCAAAGTCATGGCCTTAAACTCAATGCAAAAAAAAATGTATTGTCATCCCTTTTGATAAGAGTGATGTTCGGTAATAACTACCACATCAATAGCAACACCTTACGTATGCACTCAGTTGTGAGAGACCTTGGCACACATGTTGACAGCTACCTTACCTTTGACCACCATGTCTCTACAGTGATAAGAAGGGCATTCTATATTGCTCATCTCATAAGTAAGGGCATTGCCTCCAGAAAAAAAAGATGTTATAACCTCCCTGTGCTCTTCCCTCATCAGGCTAATAATTGAGTACAAAGCCCCTTTTGATGTGTACCTTTCCAAGCAGCTGCAGCAAATGATGAGACCACACAGGTTCCTCACAAGGAAAATTCAAGGTCTTCAGCATCTCTGCTATGTGGATCACCTGAAATCACTGTCACTTTACTCTGTTTCATACAGACTACTCAGAGGTGATCTCTGCCTTACATATAAGGCACTCTCTGACCCTGCTTTACTGGAAATGCTGCATATCCGTAAGTCAAAAAGTACACGGGTTACTCGCTCTGAAGACCTTAACTTGGTATGCGACATTAACAGAACCTGCTGGAGGAACAGATCTGTCTCCTAGAGGTTACCACACTTTTGGAACAGACTCCCATTTCATGTCAAACAGAGCACCTCATTAGTCCTCTTCAAACGTAATCAGCATGATTGGATGGGTTACCGTAAATTCACCCCAAGGGTTCCACATGTGTCTCTTTTGGACAGGGGTAATAGGTGTTGATCATGGAAATAAGGGTAGAACTTGGCAAGGCTTGTAAGGGCTGTAGGGCCACTAGCCTTGTAACTTTCTTTGATCCTATAATGACACATATCTTCCTTCTCCATTCACTGAATACAGTGGGATGTGGAGGTCAAATAAATCATAAAATATACTACCGCACCCATAAACTCATGCAATGGGTGATAGGGTCAGTGGCATAGAATTCAAATGATCATGATTTTCAGAGAAGGCACTGATTTTTTTTCCTTGAAATTTTGCTTTGCCTCTCATAAAATATTTTATTTTGTGTCAAAACAGTAATTAACAATAGCAAAATATGTTGCCTTCCTCAAAAATGCAAAAAGTTCTGTATTACATCTGCTTTAAGTAAATCCATCCATTCTCAACCCTTTTTTCCATTTTGCACAAGGGGTCGAGGTGTCACTTCAACAGCAATGCAATAAATAAAATGCACCCTGATGATGGACCTTTGCTTTTCATTGTTTGATTCTTTGTGTCAGATTTGTAAGTGAAGAGGAAAGGAACTACAGCCACTAGAAAAATGTGGATTCTGTACAGTTGCTAAAGGTATCTACCTCTTCTGTCTGTTAAATTCCTCTACATGGAGCTAACTGCTCAGAGTCATATTTTAGTGCATTAGTACAATATTGATAGTTTTATATCTAGCACCCCCGGATGTCATACATTTTGTTGCACACCATTTAAATGGGCTTGAAATATCAAACATACGTCTTGCATAATTGCATTTTGTGTGGTAAGTGTTGGAGTTGCCCCCCCCCCCACCTCCTTTGCAGGATCTATGCTAAAGCCCATCAACAAGATAAAACAAGCTGTGTTTGACAGATAACTTTAATGTAGTGCACAAACTGTCATATATCCCAGAGTTTTAGTTCCTCTCTCACAAACACACAAGTGCACGCGCACACACACACACACACACACACACACACACACACACACACACACACACACACACACACACACACACACACAAAATATTAGCAACCACATAGACGTATCCAAACATAAAACCTAAAAATTTGCAATTCCAGTCAAGTAACTTGTAGTCTCTTGTGACGTTTTCTGCTGCAGCCAATCAGGTCCCTTGCTTCATTGAATCAGACCTGACTGCAGATTTCAGGTTTGCAATCACGCAGTGACATCATGCTGTGCAGACGTCCACAAGGTTCCGAGGAATGAACAGAGGAGATAGAGAAACCCACAGCAACTGCTGCTTGGGGCCCTTTTTTGCGGGGAGATAACTGGGGGCTACCTGGGTGCCTAACACCAGCTATGAAGATGGATAAGCACTGCTCAGTGAAAATACAGTGGCTAATGTTGGGGCTGCACCCAGAAGACATGGTGGAACTTTGGGTCATAGCAGTAATACACCTTAAATTTACACCAGCAACAAGAATCAATGCTTTCTGTTTTCATTTTTTTCAGCTGTACAAAAGACTAATATTGAACAGGAATGCAATATCTGGCAAATTACACTTTGCTTTGCTAATGCTATGCAGTCATTTGCATGCTGTCATGTTCTCAGCGGTTAAAGGACGTACGACCATACGACTCGGTTGATACTTCTTTCTTATTTACATCCAGTTCTCTTCCTATTCTGATCCATCTATTTTCATCACTGTACACCAAGACACATTGGGCATATACTTAAAAAATTATACTTCTAGTTCACAGTGTACTAAGATTATTTCTTTTTCATAGACACGCACACAAAATATTAGCAACTACATAGATATATCCAAATGTAAAGCTTAAAATTTGCAACTCTAATCAAGTAGCCTGTAGTCTTCTGTGATGTTTTCTACTGCAGCCAATCAGGATCTCTTGCTTCACTGAGGCGGACCTGATTGACTGCAGCTTACACACCAATCAAAAACACCAATATAAAAAAAAAAAAAGTTTTGTGATCACACAGAATGGATGTCCATGAGGTTCCGAGGAATGCACAGAGAAGACGTAGAAACCTGCAGCTGCTGCTTGGTGGCCCTCATTCATGGGGAGATAATCGGGGGCTACCCGCAGTTGCAGGTTCCACTGGTGCCTAACGCCAGCTATGGCAAGAGGGCCAGGACACTGCAACATTTGCAGTTTTATTTGCTTTAAGACTAATTTTGACAGAAACCACCTATTTTTTTCATTGTGAGAATCAGGATGAAAAAGATGCTGCTTAGTGTGTGTGTGTGTGTGTGTGTGTGTGTGTGTGTGTGTGTGTGTGTGTTTGGTCCTAACAGTTAACCACCAGCTGTTACCTGTCCTTGTCCTCATCCATTGGGACTACCAGATCCTATTTAGCCTCCCCTAGGCTGCTGAAGAGATTGAACATTTGTGGCAAAATCAAACTGCATTATGAGCATTTTCAACTAATTCCTTGACCCTGTGCATGCTCAATAACACCCTGGAGACAGAATTTGCAACAGTGGTGAACTGCTCCTCACTTTCACAATATGCAGATGTCAGCAGGACACCCTTCCCACCCTCAAGCAGCACTTTACAATTCTTTGTCTAGTTTCTTCCAGACAACTCTAACCCAGTTAGTTTGCCCTGATTACAAGCAATCTCTCCTCCCCTGTAGGATGGACAAACCCATTCTCCATGCCTGCAACATCAAATGACTGAGCCACTACCTGAATTCAGGTCACCTGGGCCATGGTCAGGGCTTTATCTCTCTACTTCACCAGGATAAATGTTTCTTTTTATTTCTTTACTGTGACACAGAGGACATCATATGCAGCTCTACTGAATCCATATACAGTAAGGCCTGATTCCTTTGGCATTACTCAATACCCTCCTCAGGCCTAGTATATGAACAATTAAAATAATCATCCTAACAAATAAGGTAATCGTATAACCCTTGTGGAATAATTTACTTTTTTGACCTGCTTAGTCCTAAGAAGTTATTTATACCATCTGGGGGCTAACCTGACCAAGATACCAGGGAAGTACACATGTTCTCCCCGCTCCTGCAGTAAGTACCATCAAATATACAACTGAGATCTACGTCTGACTCAGTTAGGACACTGGTGTAATGTCTCATACTGATAGAGCTTCCAACTAGTGGGCTGTATCCATCTGCCAAAAAAAAAAAAACACAGAAAAAGAAACATATCACTGGAGTCAGCAGTCAATACCAAAATGCATGGTGTGGACATTGCTAAAGCTCTCCATTTATTTGGTGATTCTAGGTTTCTAAACATTAGTAGTACACGTTTACTCACTACAACGGTTAATTTCTGAAAACGAGCCGAAAGGAGAGTCAGTCAGAACAGAATGTTCTGCAACTTTTATTTCATATCACGTAAAAAATGGAAATATTCTTCTCATTTGCTAAAGTACTATCCTTAGAGAGCAGGCAAATGATGATAGCATTCATTTAAGGTACTTAATTGTTCTACACGTAAAATGTGTCAAACAGGGCCACAAGAAATATGACATTTACATCTTTAATAATAGGAAATGTGACATTTATAGCTTCAAAAATTTAATAATAATAAAACGAAATCTTTCTGCAAATTAAATGTGTTCCCTGCACTCTGTGGGTATCCATCAAGTTTGCAAAGAATGTCAGATTCATAACTCAGCTCTGACTCAACTGCTTGTGAAGACATTTTTAAAAACTAATAAACCTGCCTCTCAAACCACATTTGTTCTGCAGCATATCTTCAAGTAAGCAGCCAATAAAGTTATTGCTAGAAATGAGTTAGTGATCTCAGGTTTCTGTCATTTATTTTTATACACAGCTTCCAAATGGTTTCAAATGCATCCGCATATTTGTACTTCTGTAATTTCACTTTTTGTAAATGACTTAAAGTTGGTTTGGGTGCAAGCTGTGCTTTCATTTTTAACACAAGCATTTCAACAACGAAGAACAAAACCAGAGCAGAACTGTAACAATATACAGAGCAATCCACATCAATTATCACATAAAATTTATACAGTTATAGACAATGTGTTATGTCTCTAGTTCCATACCTCTTCAAGTGCCTAGAATTTTGCAGAATGTTCAGATGTTTGACTCATATTTTTGGTCTGTTCCACATTTTTTTCTGGCAAATTATTGAATACTGAAATCACCAATTAATGACATCAGTTTGAGTTTCAGACTTCATATCCTTCAGAAAAATGCATCCACATGCTATGTCTTTTAATTCTAGCAATTTTCTAAGTTTATAAGAGCAACACTTGAAATTTGTCCCCCATTTTGGTCCTTTGCTTCCCCCACTCATTTTTTTTGGGGGGGGGGGGGTGGCCAGAATTCTTGCACTAAGAAGTTGATAGGTATATGTTGATCTGCTTTTATAAGACCAATAAAATGTTTATAACCTGACATTCACCAAACTGAAGAAAAAACATAATTTTAATACTTAGCCGATAGTGAACTAATACTTAATTGCGGCAGTATGAAGCTACTTATTAAAGGCTGGGCAGCCACAGATAATAAAAAGGTAGAAAAGACAAAACAGTAAGGGTCTCCACCATAAAAATACTGTGATGCCTTAAAGCACAAGACTGATATAATCATCACAAGGCATGAGTTATAGCTACACAGAAAGAATGGCCACTGATGTGTGATGCTGATGCTCAAATTAAATCTGTGTAACTGTCACAATAAAGAAAGAGGTTGTCTCTGTGTTCCTCTTATCCTAAACTTGCACACCAATTTCTAAAAAGAATACATTTTTCATTTTTCCCTAAGAGGCATTAAAATATTTATGTGACAGCTACAATTTCTGCTAAACTTCATAATCTGCATGACTTAAGAATAAAGTCCTTGGTAAACCTCCACAGCCTTTGACACACCTTTCAAAACTTTAGAACTTTTAATAAAACACAAAATAACCACAAAACAAAGAGTTTTTTCAGGAGTAAACTGTTACATCCGATATGCGCTTTTAGCCTTCATCAGATAGTAATTTCCTGTTGCTCCCCTCTAACTAAAACCAAAAAATTAGCCAATGAATAATGAGTTTTTGGGCAACACCTTCCAACTATCCAATGAGAATTATGTCAGTCATTCTCTTCAGCAGCTGCCAGCCTCCTTGCCTGCACCAATAGATATCTTCCTGTTCTTAAGTATAGGTTTGAGTGGAACCATATTATTCAGACCAGGGAAATGGTCAGCTCTCAAGTTCACTATCCAACTGATTTCTCTTAACTCAGTGTGATTATTTACATCCCCTTCTCTGATTGTCTGAGGCACACACTCAATAACTTTAAAAACAAATGTATGCAAGGGGTTGGCAGAAATATGCAGTGCAAGTGCATTCTTCGGATCTTGATTGCCGATGTCTCTAAGATGGCGTAGAACTCTATCCTTCAGCCGCTGGACTGTTTTGCCAGTGTAAAAAACATTACATTGGCAACAAGAAGCAAGATTCTGTTATTGCACTTGTTTCTCAGTTTGTTACTTTTAAAATCTGTAACTGTTGCAAATTGTTTGTGTAGGCTGTGATAGCCGATTTATAGCATTTATAAGTGTTTACTGTATCTGTTTCTGCTTGTTTTCTGAAAAATATCTCTTGTTTTGCTAGAATAGTCAAGTTTCAGAGCTTGCTGATCCCTGGGCTTTGTTTGCAGTTCCTGTTACTGATTCTTTACCTAATTTGAAGCATTGAGCTGCCTGTTGGTCCAGTTTTGTGAGGTTTCAGCCAGCAACTTTTTAGCTTGTACCTACTCAGCACAGATCCTCGTGGTGGCCAGCAGAGTAATTTTACCTGATTTAAGTATATTTTTGTGGCTTTCCACTTCTATTTATCTAGCAACTGTATTTCACCTGCTTGCTGATACATTGTTATTGTTTATTCTGCATTTATTCTGTTATTGCACTTGTTTCTCAGTTTGTTACTTTTAAAATCTGTAACTGTTGCAAATTGTTTGTGCAGGCTGTGATTTTATAGCATTTATAAGTGTTTACTGTATCTGTTTCTGCTTGTTTTCTGTAAAAAAAAACCCAATAAATATCTCTTGTTTTGAATAGTCCAGTTTCAGAGCTTGCTGATCCCTGGGCTTTGTTTGCAGTTCCTGTTACTGATTCTTTACCTAATTTTGCCTGTTGGTCCAGCCAGCAACGTGTAGTTTATTGGTCGTTTTGGGCCAGTTCCTAGCTTCTTTCAGCCCCCTGATATAAAAAGCAGCTAAGCGTTGTTTCGTTTTAGCGAATTCTGCACCTGACACTTGCACACTAGCAGCCCCAGCGCGCAGGTTTAAACTATTCGGGCTACCTAAAGTCCACTCTTCAAATTTTCCCTTAAAACTACCTTCCTCGAACTATACTACTGATCTAATCAGCGTAATCCTATAACTAAACAGATCATCTCTACTTGACTCCAAGTAGACTATTCTCTATCTGTTAAACCTAGCACTTGCTCCTACAGTACTTATTACCTTGATCTTGTCATAGATAGTACCCCAAAAGGCAAACCCCATTTCTCGGTCACCCTTTTTTGTCTACTCCTTCTAGCATGTCGAGGGATCAGTTGCTAGTGTCCTCTCCTGCTCAGCTGGTGAACCTGGGAATATTGACGCAATGTTACAATTGCCTCATGTACACAGACAACCCTCTCCTCCTCCCACAAAACACAAATACATGCGAGATGCAACTATGCCAAACTGGAGGCTGAGCTCTCTCAACATAGGACTGGCAAGACCAGTCAGGAGGAGAAGGTTACCACACACACTATAGACCCAGTCTCACATAGTGCCATCACAACCTCAAATCATACACATAAACACACAAAGACATATTCGGAGGCTCTGATCAAAAATCTACCAAAACAGCAGAGGCCACCAAAGCAGACACCCAAACAACCACCACCTCAGAACACAACACCTGCAACACATAGACCTCACAGTCAGAGTGTCAAAGAGTCACAGCCCATAAGGCCAAACACAATGCCAGACACACTAGTCATTGGTGACTCCATAGTCAGACACACTCACCAGACTGAGTAAGGAGAAGGTCACAGTAAGCTGCCTGTCAGGCGCTAGAATCTGCCACATAACGCAAGCACTCAGGTCTCTCAACAGCAGGTACAAATACGACTCAGTCATTGTCCACGCTGGTGTAAACTACATGAAAAGAGACATTGAGGAGCTCTCTGATTATGTAGCCCAGGCAGGTATGACCCTGACCTTGAGCAGTATCCTACCTTCACCAAGAATGATGCCACAATACAGAGATAAGATGATCAGCTTTAACAACTGGCTTAAACACTGGTGTCATTCAAAGGGGATCCAGTGTCTGTTTGCCTGGGATGACATGCTGGACAAGCCAGGCTTGCACCTGTCACCCTGGGTTCCGGATATTGGTAAAGGCTCTTGCCACCCCATAGTGCCTTTTTAGGCAAGGCTCAAATTCTAAACCTACCACCCTAGAACACAAAAAGGAAAAAACTAAGGGTAATGCTGCTCAATGCCAGAAGTCTAAATCTCAAAATGCACTCGAGGCCCTTCTCAGTATGGAGAACATCGATGTCTGTGCTGTGACAGAAACCTGGTTCAAGGCTCCTGAGAGCACCCCAGCACTATCAGGTTTTACCTCATATCATGCCCGCCCGCCCCAAAATCCGGACAATACCAAGAAAGGAGGGTATCCATATTCATCAAGGACACCCACACCTCAAGACTGATGCATCGGAGACCATCCAGGTGCAATTAACCATAGGCAAGACTGCTCTGCAAATTGTAGCATGTTACAGGCCACCCTCACAAACTCAGGAACCTCACATGGCCTTCCTGAAAACGCTAGAGGATAAATGTATCACCAAACATCATCATACTAGGTGACTTCAATTACCCTAATATAGACTGGGAACACTACTCAAGCCCAAACACCCAAGCCCAAAAGTTCCTGGAATTCATAAACTCAAATGCCATGGAACAACTAGTCACCATCCCCACAAGAGGAGATAACATTCTTGATCTCATCATCACTAACATGGGAGCACAATGTTCAACACGAGTATACCCCTCACTGGTGAGATCAGATCACAAACTAATCTCGCTGTAGGTCCTCATCCCACCCCACCTGAAATAAAAGACCACAGTAAAGAACTTGCCGACTTCACACTTCTAAAGACTAGTGTGGTCTCCTTTAAGGCCCCCGGCAGAAAACAGTACTCAAGCCGCTGAATCACTTACAAATGCCTACTACCAGCACCTGCAGGACTGCATGGATAAGGCAATCCCAAGCAAAACAAAGACTCGTTGTACCAAAGGCAAGCGTCCAGTCTGGTGGACCCCAGCCATAAACAAACTCTACAACAAAAGGAGGAAGCTACTACAAGATAGAGCAAAATCCTTAAAAGGTAAGACACCCTTGATCACTATAAGTAAAAAACTAAGAGCTCTCATAAAATCATCCAAAGCACATTTTGAGAGAAAAATAGCTAAGGACTCAAAAGACAATCATAAGGCCTTCTTTAGCTATGTTAGAAACCTGGGAGGAAACTCCCAGATATGCTCAGAACTAGTTCAAAATGATGTGAAGATTACTGATCCTACAGACATTGCCAACATACTGGCTGACAGGTTCAGTGCAAACTTCTCCCCTCCCCAAAAGGAGAGATATCTATACCAAACGATTGCAGCCCCCAAACATCTCCAACGCCCAAGTGAGAACTGCTCTCTCAAAGCAAAACACAGCATCCATGGGACCTGATGGTGTCCCCGGCTGTGTTTCCATGAACTCAATGAGGAATTAAACCCACAGCTAGGACAGCTGTTTAATCAAAGTCTTACCTCTGGATACTGCAACTGTGGTCCCACTTCACAAAGGCGGTGCCTCCACCGACCCTGGAAATTACCGCCCATTAGCTTGACAAGCCTTATCTGCAAAGCCATGGAGAGGATCATAATGGACCTCATAAATAAAGACATAGGGAATTTGCAGACTTTGGATCCAACCCAGTTTGGCTTTGGCAAAGGCAGATCATGCCTTTTAAACTTGGTTGACTTTTTGAAACAGTCACCAAAGCCATTGATGAGGGAAAGGCAGTCCATACAGCCTACCTCGATCTGGCCTTCGACACAATACCCCACTCGGGTATCATTGATAAACTCATCAGCTTAAATGTTAACCCATACATCACAAGATGGGTTGCAAACTGGCTGAGTGACAGAACCCACAGGGTCAGAGTTGCTGGCGCCATGTCAGACTCAAAGCCTGTCACAAGTGGTGTCCCACAGGGCTCAGTCCTGGGCCCACTCTTGTTTGGCATCTACTTTTCCAAAGTACAAGCAAACACAGGAGGGTTATGGCTGACAAAGTTTGCAGATGACTGCAAACTAGGCACCATAGTAGAAAACACATCTGACACAGATATCCTCCAGAAGGGTCTCACAGAAACGGATAACTGGTGCCAGAGCCATGGCCTAAAGTTAAATGCCAAAAAATGCATAATCATAAAAACAAGTTTACCCCTAGCTACCAAATAGGCGGCAATCCACTGAGCACAGAAGAAGTTATCAGGGACCTGGGGACCCAGGTTGATAGTAGTCTGTCATTCGACACCCATGTAGCTAAAGTAGTTAGGAAGACCTTCTACATTGCCCACCTTATCATGAAGGGATTCTCATCTAGATCAAGGGAGGTCATAGTCTCCCTTTACTCATCACTCATCAGACCAATGATTGAGTACAATGCCCCATTCGGAATGTATCTGACCCGACACTTGCAGCAGCTGGAGAGGCCACAAAAGTTCCTCACCAAAAGGATAAAGGGTCTCAAAAATCTGTCCTATGCTGCCCGACTGAAAGAACTCCAGCTCTACTCAGTTTGCTCAGAGGTGACCTTTGCCTAACATACAAGGCCATGTCAAACCCAGATTTGATGAATATGCTTCACCTCAAAAATCTAGATCCATCAGAGCCACAAGGCGGAGACTTAAACCTCGGGATAGATTCATCACCCAAATACTCCCTATGCTGTGGAACAAAATCCCGGTATATGTGAGGCAGAGCACCTCACTGGCCTTGTTCAAGAGAAATCTTGACCAATGGATGGGAGATCGCAGATATACCCCAGGGATTACCTCAGTGTCACTGCTTGACAGAGGCACAGCAAAATAATGGGTATAGGCACAGCAAAATAATGGGTATAGTTCCCCATACTAAAGGGGTGGCGTAAGCCACAAAACTATGGGCTAGGCTTGTAAATGCCCTCGGGCAGATAGCCTAGTATGAACCTATGAACCTATAAGATAGACTAGATGTTGACTATTACAATCTGCATATACATCAAAAATAAATTGTTAGAAGTAGGATGGTAAAACATATTACTGCTACATATTGATGCATAAGCTTTAAATCTATGGCACTTAAAGGTCCCCTTCCTATCAGATATTTTCTTGCGGTTAAAACCATCTTTATTGCAAAGTAATCTTTTAATAGGTTCATAGTTTACTACTAGGCTAACTGCCCTTGTGAGACATTTTAAGCCTAGCCCACTTATCACATTTGAGACTCAATACTCTTGAAAGTAAATCTCGGGCAATCAGCCACAATGTACTTTATATTGCTATCCTCTACAAGTAATGGCCAAAATCTTCTGATTACTTTGTATATCTCTTGACTATCATACTATACGCAAGCGTACAATTTAACACATCATCCTTGTTCTTCTCTTGCTTTATGATGGAGGGTCCCTTTCTGGTGAAATATGGACGCCCCTTTCCACCTCGTACTTCACTGAAGTCTGACCTAATCTGAAGGTCTCTACTTTTGTACCCTCTATTTTGTAGATGCTCTTGTAACTTTTCACATTCTCTTTTAAAACCAGCATTACTGCTGCAGGGTCTAGAGATCCTTAGCATTTGGTTATCCATAACATTCTTAAATATATGATTGGGTTGCATGTTACTACGATGTAAATAGTGATTTTTTCCAAGTGTTTTTTCTATACAAATTGGTACTTAGTCCAGTATCCTGATGCAAAGTGAGTTTAACATCTAAGAAATCAATTTCTTGTTTTGAGTAGTAGTTTAATGTTTAAGGTAGTTTAATGAGGAACATTCCTTATAACAGCACACTTGAGAGGTAGGCAGTGATGTATTGTATTACCATTTTAAGTCAGAAAAACTTGACTAGCATAAATTGTTCCAAGTCCACTAAAGAAAACACACACCAGATTGCCTTTGTGACATTCCTTACTGAAGTAGCCATACTGAACAACTACAGGACAATGAATATTCCATGAAACTTCCAAAAAAACATGAAACTAAGCATAACCAGGTGAAAAAGATCTGTCTACTCAGGCACCTTTGCAATACCACAACAGTTATCTGCATATCCCTCAAAGATTATAGCATAAACCCCCTCTTATACTCTATAATAAACATATACAAGTCCCATTTATGCCCAAGAAAGCAGAGGGAAAAAGGGTGAAGGGATAAATCCTGCCTCCACAGCTCAGCAGAAAAGGCTAAGGGAGGAGAGAGAGCATTAATCCACTGCTTGCCACAAAATGCAAAGTGTGTGGTGAGTGGGTCAGATTTAAAGCCCAGATTATCATAAATGATGCGACTCCAGGACAATGTCTTCTGTGTCATGAAAGGTAATTGTCCCATATCCACTATAGAAAACACACCAGATTGCCTTTGTGACCTTTACTGAAACTGCCACATTGAACAATTGCAGGACAATGAATATGCCATGACACTTCCAACAATATGAAACCAAGCATGACTGGATGACATAAAAGATCTGTCCACTCTGGCACCTTAAAAACACTACAACTGTTATCCACATATCCCCCAAAGAGAATAACACAACCCCTCAACTTGTACTCCGCAATAAACATATAAAAGTCCCTTTTATGTCACAGAAAGCAAGGTAGAAAACAAGAGGGGAAGGATAAATTCTGAAAAACATATTAATAATATTCACGTCCATGACAAAACTTCCTGCACACCAAAGGAAAAGTCTAAATTGAGCAGGTCAAGTCTCAGTTCAGACATATGAACCATTCGGATGAAACCAAATAGGGTCTCTGTCTTGCAAGTCTCAATTCTCAATAGCAAAGTAACCTAAAGCTGGGATTGCTGGGTCTATATTATATGTTCAAAGTCTGAAAACTTTGAATCTCATATGATCGACTCCATATGAGTGAACTATTCAAACATCGAACATAAAATATAAACAAATTAAAAATAAAAAAGCCTACCTGAACGCTCTATGCAGGGGGGCAAGCATCCCCCGCTACTTAAATATACCAACTCTGACATCACACTACATTGAAGTGAAGGGAAATATTCCCTATGGCGATCTCCGTTGAAACGTTCGATGTTTGAAAACTTCGCTCATATGTCGATCATATGAGATTCGAAGTTTTCAAACTTCTAACTTATAATATAGACCCGGGATTGCCCAACCCTCTTGATGGTTAACAAACTTCAGAGAGCTTCCCAAAAATTTTAGGAGGAATAGAATAAGGCCAGGACAGTCTTTCAGTTGTAACCAACTAGCAGACAATGGCCTCTGGGCATGTAATTTTCATGCACAACAACATTCTAAAATTTCTGATAAGATTCGCCTCTTCGGCAGTCAGCCCACATAATTATCTCCAAGGTGGAAACCAATTACCTGCGGTATGGCAATTATATGAATCAGATCCTTCTAACAAGACAAAAGCTGAGAACATGTCAAGCATGGGAAACCTTTCCAAATCACTTCATAGGTGGCAGGATCAAGACCAAAGTTTAATCTGTTGGGCCAAATAGCTGCTCTTTAACCACCCTGTAAATGTTAAAAACATCCCAGAATGACCACGTGAGCTACACCTGCAAAATAAAATAAATAATCTAATTATCTTATATAACTCAAAAAGGCGTTTGGAGAACAACACCCAACCCTTTTAATTACAGCAATAGATTGACCCTCTCTTGTTATATCAGATCATCTCCCTATATGAAAGGATTGCAGGGAGATGCCTAAACTAGGCATGTTTTGGACCTGGAGAACTTTGTGCAGAACTGCACTAAACATCCCAGGGGTGATGGGCCTATTGTGCCCTTCTTGAACCACCAATGCAACAGAAGAGACAGGGACAAGGAATTGGGAGACAGTCCAGCCACAATGCACAGGACACAACAAAGGAAAGGAAATAGATCCCAACTTAACCAGCCATCCCTAAGTCAACCGATTCATCCTGGATTTATGCATCCACACTGCTATGGAACTGTTAAAAATATACACATCTTCCCTCTTAAGGGTAAATAACAAATCCCCAACTGTAAAAGCCCTCCGATACATCCAAGTAGCCAGAGTGACATAGGTAGCACGCGATTCAATACCACGTTATCGAAATCTTACTACATTGAATCACTAAAGGTCGACCTCTAGTGACTGATGTAGTAAAACATCGAATAACGTTAAAAAAATAAAAAACTAACTAGCGTAGGCAGGGGGGCAAGTCCCCCTGCACCCCCCCACTTAAATATGCCAACTCTGAGACCACACTACATTGAGGTAAACGGAAATCTCCCCCTACGGAGATTTCCGTTTACCTGCACGATATTCTGCGCTTTCGATGTTGTGGTGCAGACAATATCAGCTTTGATATTGTCGGCTTTCGACATCGTGAAGTAGACCGAGGTAGCACAAAGTAAGGCACACGGCACGATGGTATGAACACCTTGAATAATGATCCACAACACATTTAGATCAATAGGCCTACAATGTTCAGAGACTCTGCCTAGTCTAACCACTCACTTTGGTGACATCCAGACCAGATATCCTAGCCCAAAAATCGAGAGTCACCAGGAGGATTTGAATGGTCTTGACAGCCACATTTTGACAGCACCTGGAAACCAAAAACCTGAAAATAAGAGAGGGGGCCCAAGTCCTGCTATCACCAGGTAATTCCTTAACAAATTCCAAAAAAAGCCACAATAGAGGAACCATATGACCTCTTGGTGTTAGTCACCCACAACTGCGAAATCAAGTAGGCCGCTACTCTTTGCCAATCAACCAGATAGAGTCTGGAACAGGAATGGGATCTTTGCATGCCTCTGGAGCCAGTTCTCTGAACTTCTTGATCTGTAAATGAGATAGGCAATCTGCTAATACATTGAAATAGCACAGTACATGAAGAGCCCTAAATGACAAATTAATTTTCAAACTCTACAACATGAATTGCCTTACCAAAGACTGAATTCTAGAAGGCATATACCTTCTTTTGTTCAAGATTTGCTCTACTGAAAAGTTGTTGCAATGGAAAAACACTTTATTGTCCCCAAAACACCACTCAAGACCACCAGTGCCACCCAAATGGGCATAAACTCAAGAAAAGTAACATCCCGTCTAAACTGGTCTAAACTGATTGCCCCACAAGGACGGCCAGGGGGAATAAAACCATCTCCCTTGACAGTAGGCACTCATTCCCAGCACTCCTGCTGCACACAAGAACAACGGAACCTCCACGGAGGACAGCCAATCATGCTACCAAAAACCACTACTATTATGGTGGGCCAGAAAGTACTTCCAAATAACCAAATCCTCCTTGACCCTCTTAGTCACTCTGACCAGGTGACGCTTCTGTTGTCCCCCTCTTAGAAGGTTGGCCAATCACCTGACAAATGGCCTACCTGGGATAATAGCCTGACAAGCAAATTGAGAAGGTTCAGTAGCTCAATGACCCAAGATACTCTAACCATTTTAAAGCCCAGAAATTGGTAAATTACCTCTTTAAGCTTTTGTACCTTAACTAAGGGAAGTCTGAACACAGAGGCTAAATGTCAATTTCCAGGCCTAAGAAACACAATGTTCTAAGGGGGCCCTCCATTTTGCCTCCCACCAGTAGGACACCCATTTCCCCACACAGCTCAGTAAAGGTTCTAAGGGCCATCTCTACTCCTGGTCTACCCTTTCCAATGAATAAGAAATCATCCAAATAGTGGACTACTGCCTGTTCTGGTGCCCTTCATTGCCAAATCCATTGTAATGCATAACTAAATTTCACAAAAGTGGAACAAGTCACAGAACATCCCATGGCAAGGCTGTAGCCATAAAAAAAGTCTCCAACCACCTACAACCACAGGAGCCACCAATCAGTTGAATGAATCAGAATTAAATGAAAGGCTGACTCAGTATCAGCCTTATACAACCATGGATCTCTAATTTTTTTAATGATGTCCGTGGCATCCTGTAGTGTGGCATATTGCACCTGTGCATCTTCTCTACTGATACGGTCATTGAATGAGCTGCTAGGAGGGTAAGATAAGTAATGAATGAGTCTGAACTGCCTGGGGGTCTTTTTAGATAACAATCCCAAAGCAGAAATTTGAAAGTGAGGGACTAGAGGAGTAGAAAAGGTGCCTAAAACTCTGCCCACCCCAATCTCCTTCTCTAGTAGTAGCCTCAACTCCTTTTCTTTGCCTTTAATGGACTGTAGGTTACTAGAAGTCTGAAACTGAGGAACTGCTGTAGCCATTAAAGAAAACCCATGAGAAAATCCTTAAAACATTTTTGCCTAAGAAAATGAATGGGGTAACCCCACAATAAACAAAACAAAACATCAGCCATAACAGGTGAGGGAGTAGGCCTACTTTCTCTGGGGAATCTGAAACAAAGGTTTCCCCCACTCCCCTACAAAATGAATTATACTTCCCCAGGTAATTACCTATAGAGCCCAAAGCCTTTTGAACCTCCGGTAAAGCCGAACTTTGCACCCCTGTCACTGCTTCCTTTGACCAACACCTGAGCATGTAATGCCCCTTACCACAGACTGAGCACATATGCTGAAAATTACAGGCTGGCCATGGGCAGAATCCGTTGTTAAATGCCCAACATAATTTAAAGGTTATTAGGGCTACTTTCCTGAATGACTTGATTGGAGACCCTAGGCCTGTCAGCCATGAAACTCAACCAGGAATCCACATACTTATCTTCCCATTTGAGGGAAGTATCCAAAGCTTCGAGTCTCCAAAACATCTAGTCGTACCATAACCAAATGAACCCCTCCCCCTAAACAGTTGCACATCCTTGATAGAATTAAAATAAGCTAACAAAGGCAAAGCCTGACTAGGATTATTCTCAACTAAGATGGCCATAAAACAAATAACTCCACTACAAGTTGTCCCAATTGTCCAACCAGGCCTCACCTGCTTGTCTCTTACCCAAAACTGCCAGGGCTGTCATCAAATCTTTGCTTCTGGTGACCTGTGCATCCATCAAATGCTGGACCCCTTCATTACTGACCAAATCAAAAACATCAATATACTCTCCATTCAAAACCTTATCTCTCAATGACCGAGGTATATGTGAAATTATAGCTTGACCCTGGAGAGACCTCAGTACCCATCACCCTGGAAATGACCTCACTGGTTTCCCATGAAGAAGTGGTCCACCTATAATTAGCCCCACCAGAGACCCAGGCTGACCCAGGGCCAAATACTAACCTCAGCCCTATTTCTGCCCTGAAAACCCCTCCCTACAAACAAATTAAACAATCTGACTTTCATCAACTTCAAAGTATCCAAAAATGTACCCAAGTATTTGGCTGCTGACTGTACCATACCCTGTTCTTCTGTACCCACTAAGTCAGATAAATTACCTGTTGCCCCTGCTGTCCTCAAAAGCATGGTCACTACACTGGGAGGAGCACTTGTTGCCCTGACATGCTCCTTCTTCTTTACGTGAGATCTGGCATGTTTGACTGGCGGGGGGGTGTATCACTCAGATTCTGCACCCTTATGTCAGTACACGTTCTTCTACTTGGGCTGACAATTTCAGACCTGGACTACCTCTGCTCTGCTGACGTCTTGTCAAGTAGTGCCTTTGCCAGGGTGCCAATTCATCCCATCTTGCCTGAAAATCTAATATGATCTAGCCACTGCTATTCAGGAGGTTCAACCTAAAGAAGAAAAAAAAAAACACAAAGCCAGCAGCAAGAAAAAACCCAGTTGACAAACACCAGAATACTAAGTAACAGCAAAGAATGGTAAAAAAACCCCCCAAAAAAAACTAATTACAGCTGTGATGTAATTACAAAACACCTGATCATAGAACTTCAGATGCTGACAAGAGAAAACTATGCATTGCTGCTGCAGGCATTCCAGAATCCCCAGAATTATAAACCTTCACCAAAGTAAACACTGACAAGCATGCCAAAGTCTCACACTGGACCAAACAGCACCTCTCCACACCCAGCTGGACCAAACAACAAACACTCCCCACCCATACCAAAACAAACCCAGACACACATCCCAAAACACACCCACCCAGAACCACACCACACAGACACTCCCCAAACAGTGAAGAAGTCAACACAGACCCACACAACTCCAGGCAATCAAGCAATCCACCAAGACAAATATAGAAGCACTCAAAATCCATCCCTGCCCAGGAACCCTGTCTCCCCACCAAGGCAGACCCAGTCTAGCTGTCCCACAAAGTCCAAGGCATAGCCCTCAACCAACCGGGGTCAACTCTCAACAGAACAAAGGACAAATCCAGAAGCAATCAGGGACAACCAAGGACACCTTCAAAAGCACCAGAACTATTAACATGAAACACCAGCAAAACAAGAGAATGTAAATCAACAGCAAGTCTCTACAACAAGAAAGACCAAAACTCCACTGCACTGTCATCATTTATTACATGCAAGTCACCCTCTTTCCTCCTTCCTTGATATCATCAGTCCCAAGAGGAACACTTCCCACCAGCAACTAAAAGGAACAAACTAACCAACACTGGAACGCACCAGCAGCAAGAGACACCTCCAAAATCCACATACCAACTTTGACAGAAAAAAAACTGTGAACCAATACAGAGATTCTGCAGTAAATAAACACATAACTGCACTGAATTATCACCATTCATTCACATGTATATCACCATTCCTTCTCCTTTTCACTTTTTTAAAAATTAGTCATCAGACCCAGATGGCACAAAAAGGAATCACCCAAGAAGAAGAAAAAAAAAAAAAACACCAGAGAGAAAAAAAGCAATACAACCATACTAACAGAGTAGGAAAAATAAACCCTGCACCCTGTATCCATGAGGAAAACACCCCAACCACAACACCAACTCCCAATCCACCAGACAAAAGGCAAAATTCCTCTCCTTTTTCTCTCTCTCTCTTTTTTAATATTTAATAACAGCTCACCTACCTAGCACCACCACAGACTCAAGCTCAGATCCAAGATAGCAAATAGTGTTAATTTGCTGCTCGCCACAAAATGCAAAGCATGTGCTGACTGGGTTGGATTTAAAGCCCAGATATGTCATAAATGGCATGGCTCCAGGACAATGTCTTCCACGTCGCAAAAGGCGATTATGCAAACATGTCAGCACACTTACATATGTACAAAAAAAAAAAAAATATATATATATATATATATATATATATATATATATGTATATGAATTCACTTTATAATCTCAAAATATTGAAATATCAAATTTCAGTATTTCGAGACTATAAAGCTGAAACACCAAAAAACGAAAACCAAAACCGTGAAACCCAAAACCGCGTGCGTTAAAGCACACATAGAAACACAACTACACCTACCTCCGCACAACACAAACACACACACTTACTATAAGCCCCCCTGCACCCCCTACACTCCTCCTACTTATATATACTAACTCCAATGTCGCACTAAACACCAGCACACACAAAAACCACCAACATACATTCCACACCCCCCTTCACACAAACACACATCACACAGATACAAACACCACCAGTCTCAACACTGACACACTCACACTCTCACCTACATACCCTAACCCACACCTAACACTCCCCGACACACTCACAAACACACAAACACTCCCCAAAACCCTTAAAAACACCACACTTACTAACGCATCATCAGTACTGTGGATTCAACATTTCCGAGTTTGATATTCTGCAGTTTCGCGCATCTGCAGATTCGACACTTCAGTATTTCGAGATTCCAAAGTGCTTATATATATATATATATATTTATATATATATATATATATATATATATATATATATATATATATATATATATATATATCTATCTATACATAAATATATATATATATATATACACACACACACACATATATATGTATGTATGGTTCCACTTCAGAATCCTGAAATATCACAATCCTGAACTTCATAATCCTGAAGCCCAAAATCCTGAAAATTCAAAATCCTGAAAACTCAAAATCCTGAATCCCAAAACACGGAAAACATACAGGATACATATACTGACTATAGACAACACAAACCATATTACATTCCACCAAATATAAGTAGGGGGGCAAGCCCCCCTGCACCCTCCACACCCCCAGCTACTTAAATATATCATCTCCAAGATTGCACTTCACTACATTATCATGAGTTATTGCTGTAGTATAGCAAGTTAAAAGGGAACATTACTAAAGTTACAACAGACAGTCATTGAACATGTGATGGTATGTTTGCCATTTTTTTCTATGGAGTGCAACTTTGGAGTTCATATATTTAATTAGCAGGGGGTGTGGGGGGTTCAGGAGGGGCTTGCCCCCCTTACCATACTTGGTGAAAAGTGCTATCCTTTGTCTTGTATGTGTGTCCTTGTACTGGACTATTGTCATTCTTTGTGTCCTGTATATTTTCAGTATTTTGAGATTCAGGATTTTCAGTTTTCAGGATTTTGGGCTTCAGGACTATGAAGTTCAGGATTGTGATATTTCAGGATTCTGAAGTGAAACCGTATTTATATATATATATTTACACACACACACCCACACAAACACACACACACACACACACACACACACACACACACACACACACACACACACACACACGTGCGCAATCAAAAAAAGCAAATGAAACTCAAAATAGTAGTGCTCTCTTTTAATACTGCAAGACTGAGCAGCCATCCTGTTACATGCCATGCAAACCGTTCCTTAAGGCAAAAACCCCTATGATGTTAAAAAAAAAAAAACATGCGTGCTCTATCTGTATCTGTTCTACCATTTCAACATCCCGAAAAGACACTTATGATCACACTTAGTAATAGAAGTAAATGTAATTTGGTTTTAAAATGCTGAAGGGAAGATAATATTTACAGTCCTATTTAGTTTTGCCCATTGCAAGAACTTAATTTCTTGTCTTACAACAGAGGGGCTAGGGACATGCATCCTACAAAAGGATTCTTAATAATGACTTTTAAATATGTAGCACGTTTCCACAGAATGGGTCAATTAAGTACAGCACTTGTACATCAATGTGGATGAGCTATACGCAGAACTACTGTCTTAAAGGAAAAATACAGTAAAATACTAACTTCTAGACTATGCAGCAGTTCGTGCTAGACAGAACTCACTTTCCAAGTCTGCTTTGCTATTTTTAAATACATTAAACCCTGTTTAGATTTATTAGAATTGATGTTTGTGCCTGTTTGATAACAGGTTAATTACCAATCTGGATAAAATAAAATCAGTTCAGCACACAATGCCCTTTCTGAGTAGCACATTTCATGCGTTAGAAATGGAACCCTAAGACATTTAACATGTACACAAATGTCACAATGATGGCCTATGGAGTGCTCCTAATTACTGCTGTACAAAAATATTGGAAACCTTACTGGTACATGGGTGGAGCTTTATAGAACGATGCAAATTATCTGAGAAGCTGATAAAGTATGAGCATTTCCAGCAGGGATTGAATATCACTCTCCAGAATGTCTACACTAGACGAAACATGCCACTAAAGGCAGGAGAATTCAGTATGTTTACATTGCAACTAGATTGGCAGAAAAAAAAGATGTCATGTTGTCCGAGAGAGAAAAAGATCATTAGCTTGGCCTCTGTCTAAATTAAAGTCTGTTTTATAAAAAGGATCCAGAGGTGCAGTACTTCAAAGATAATAATCTAAGTTACTTATTTTATCCGGTTATGCAGAGCTCCAGTGAAAGATTAGTATTATTATTATGAAAGCCACCAAGTCACTAAAGTAGAAATAAGCAGATCTCACTGAAACAATAGCCTACAATTGCCTAAATATTTCCACTAAAACATAGTTCCATCATGCTAACAACAGTTGCCTTGACCTACATATAACTGTACACCTTTTTGTCAATATCATTGACTTTTTGAGAACTTACATTTAATTCTGGACTATTTTATTTAATCATTTGTTAACTGGGATCCTTTTCAGCCAATTGCCCCCCCACCACCACCAACACAACACTTTGCATAGTAAACTCCACAGATGGTACTAACTATGTTAACACATTTGCTACAGGAGTCAGCTGCAACTCAAAGGCATGGATGGATGGAAATGAAAATTGAAAACAGCAGCTGTTAATAACAAGTTTTAAACTGTCCTGAAGTCAGAGGAATTTAGCAACAATAATATTTTATCCAAAGTATAAGACATCAAGGAATCCGGAAACAGGACTATAAGGGAGAAGACAGCTATGGACATTCGCACCAAAGTAACAGTTACGCAATGATGCCCAAAAGCCTGAATTCTTTAACTGGGAAATGGAAGCCACATATGAAGACTCTTGTATTTGATTTGAACTACAAAAGGAACCAACTAACAGTTAGAAGGTCACCACAGAAATGGAGACCTCTAAGGGGGAGCCAGTGCTTGTGGCCTTAGACTTAACCAACTGAGTCTTTACTCTCTACCTCAGGGCCAAACTACAGCCTCACGTCCTTTGACTGACAACCATTTGAATGGGTCTTTAGCACGATGCTTTTTATGATGCCCTTTTCCTGACTTCACTTCTACAAGGTGGCAGGGAAGAGAATGAATTTTGAATGTCAACACCATCAAATGGCATTCTTAAACAGCTCACAAAAGTGACATCTGGGACAAGTACAAAGGGGCAAAGCAAAACAATCAAAGCTGGTAGATGATTTTACTTCAGTACCTAGCAGTCATAGGTAATCTATAGGCTCAAGGGGCCTATGCTTACTTCCTGAGCTACTGAACATGGGTTGTGTTTCCAACAGAACATTTACAGAAAGATCTGGACAACGTGTATGGCACGGAACATGTCAACTGACTGCAACGATGAACATCCTTCTCAGCAAAATCTTAGTGTAAGCAAATCTGCAAATATTGTGGCTGGCTTGTCAAACTTGGTTTTATATACCGGTGCAATTGGTGGATATGTCAGAAACTGAATGATTATTGTTGTTAATACAAGCTTGCCCTGTCAGGGTGTTTGGCTTTCCCCATGACAATGCAACTTGCAGTTAAATATATTTAAGTCAGTGGGATAGGAAAGTTAAAGTCATCAAATGACATCTGAGACTGACCTTCCCCCTGCAATAATGTCTTATTAAAACTTTCTTTTATATGTTTTTACTACCTTTAGAATTTCACTGAAGTCCTTGTGTGCATTTCTGTGTGCGAGTGAGGGCTCGCACATTTGTCTGTTTGTTTGATGGCCCATGATGTGATTTTTTGGTAAATTTTGGGTTTCATTGTTTCCTTTTGTTTGTTATCTATGACAAGATTTTGATGCAACTAATTTCACAACAGACATTACAGCATGATTTCATCTTGTAGTTTTAATCAAATTATACACATCGCAAAAGAAACACTCACTTGGAACAAGTACTTTGTAATGGTTTACACCAATTTATCAGAAAAGGGTTCTATGCTATGTAAAAATGTTAAAAATAAGTAAACACAAAGGAAAATAGTCTTAAGGCAGTAAATACTAACTTTATAAAATTTTTGTTTCACTGTTAATTCAGAAATGCAATCTACATTCTTTGCCTGTGATGTTAGCTCATTGTAAATACAATGGACATCTCCAATATTGTATTCTTCTACTGTCATTTTGCCATGTTAAACATGATGCTTTTTCTGCTTTATTTGAATTTCTGCACTGCTATTATGTATCCAACTTACGGCTGAAAAGGTTCAGCAGATCAACTCACCAACCCAGTAAACAAATAATTCGAGACTGGTATTCTTTCTAGCTGCAACATCCACTTCAATACATTATTTCCTCATAATCTGACATTTGATTACAGAAGCTCCATTTCTTTTACCTTCGTCATGATTTGCTTTAGTTCTTGTGTTGGCATTTACTGTTTTTTCACATTCTAGTGACTGCTTTCTTCACAGCTACGAAGAGTAAATCTAGCGAAGCCCTTGCCCCTTGCATTATACCCGCTATTTTATCTACACCAATAAACCAGAGAGAAACTGTGCTTACCATTTCTTAAGGCCAAATAACACTACAAAGGTTATATACTTCCCCTTAAAATGTTTTCTTGCTTTATCACAAAAGATACACTTTTTAGTACACTTTAAAGACTCCGCAGTCAAACTTAAACATGTAATTAGAACCAACAAAATTGCAACAACATACTTATCTTAATGTTAGTGCCAAGAGCCATGCTGCAACATGAAGGGGCATATCACATGTTTATCTACGATTATATATTTGCTCAAACTCAACAATATAATCCATGGGGACACAGTACTCTCTCTAGAAACACTGTCAAAATCTGTATACATTTTATAGGCCCATTTTTTTCTCCTCTTTTAGGAACACTTTATCAAGTATTTCAAACAGTTTATCCACAACTCCACAGTTCAGTTTCTTTGCAGTTATTTCCAAAGCTATGTTCCTAGCTGTCATAAAATCTAGACTACCCTCATTAAAAGCTGGTGGCACCTTGTATTTAAAAACATCAACTGCTATCATCTATCATACAATCACTTTGGAACCAGTAAATGCTCAACACAAAACAATTCTGACAAGACCTGTTTAGAGTGGTTTTTGTGGTCATAAGAGAAGACACTAAGTCCTGATTAGGACAGGTTCTACTGGGATATCCATCGTCTTTAAGACCATCTTTGAACATACTGTCTCAGAAAGAGTGGTGATGTACCATCAGTGTAAGCTGGTGCCTAAATTGTAGGTCACGGCCCATGGGAAAGATCTACCTCTGTTCAGTACAGCTTACCTTCTGCTGAAGTTACCAGACCTAAACTAGAAGGCATATCATATGGATATAACTTGGGGTTGTAAACCTGTTGCAAAGAAATCTGGGAAAGTTTCACATCTTATTTTTATTCGTGGTCACCAAGCCCAAAGAAATGAAAGACCTGGTACAGGTAAAATTTGGAAAAAAAAAAAAAAGGTTACTGCATTTTGGACAGAGGCACAAAGAGAGCTGTGTTCTTGACTAACACTTTTGTTACAGTATCATTTCATGTGTTCCTTAACTGGGACTCATTTGAGTTGGTTACAAAAATTCTAAAAAGAGTAGTTTAAGTTTTCAGCTTTTTGTCAACAAAATCCAGACATCCCAAATGAAAAATGTGTCCTGCCCAAACTCCTCCAATCGTTCTCTATTTGCACTGTACCCCTACCAATCAAAAGCTGCATCAATAATAAATTAAAGTCACTAATAATGTCCTAAAAATTACTAATAACTTCCTCTACACAAATATTTGATTGCATAATTCACAAATTAATAATTCAAGTAAACTGCTGTTTATGAATGTCATGTACATTACACGTCAGGGCTGTGTAATGATATTGTGTATGAGTAATTATGTATATACAGGCTCAGCCCTGTTGCTCATGCTGACTTAATGTGAACAGGATGGCGATGTCTGGCTGTTATAACACAATACATGTGATGTGACAACACACACCAACCATCTGCACACATACTCTGCTGTAGGAGACAACTGTACTGCCAAGGCCGCAATACATTTTTACAGTCATCAGGTCTGTATAGCATACTCCTTCCCCTAGGAAAATCAGGGGCATTGACCCTTTTATTTTATTTATTTTACTTGCTAACATGGAAGCTTCAAGGCACAAAAGCCTGTTTTTCAGAGTCAACCTGAAAGTGCTGTCAGCCTAAGTGAATGAATCAGTCACAAAGTATGCATTTGGACATAGACGGTACCAAACACAGGACTAGAGTGAAGCTTGTTAACACCTCACACCCTTGGTCCCAACACTATACTGACAGGAAATCATCACTCCTTTGGGGATATATGCACACTCTTATGTGATGATGAGATGCTAAAAGTAGAAGACAGTATGAAGTACAGACAGCACTGCAGTCATCAGATTCACTATGTCTCTGTACTGACATCCAGCATCTTCTGGGTGCACATGAATACAATAAACTTATGAATGAATCCAAAAGTAAGATCTCCAAAAAATGTAACCCAGTGAGATGCTGAAAAGTTGTAACAATGTGTCATTTCTATTTTCAAACCATGTACTTAGATAAAAGTACTGAAAATGAAATTCAGCCAGAATCACAAAGCAGTGCATTTGTAACTGCCATCTGCAAGAAAGTACTCGAATCAGGCAAGCTACGTTAATGATCGCAAGAATACATGCAGTGAAGAGTATTGCGATTCAATAATTCACAGTGACAGGCTTACTAAATGACTTTTTTGTCAATGATGTGAGGAGAAAAATATAATTTACTCACATGCAGACACCTGCTGATCTATGGCTCTGTTACATTTATAACCCAGATACAGGGCAGTTGTGATTATGAGCTACCCATTATATTTCAAGCCAACACAGATGGGGTCCAATTATCATGTAATGAGTAAGAAATCTATTTCCATTCTCTAAACATCTAGGCAACTTTTCAGATATTTTTGCATAAGAAGTACTATATGAATAATCCAAACGACAAATTCTGCTAGCAGAACTAAAGCACAATATCAATAATTCTAAGAAGGTGCAACATTAGCCAGCATGAAGACTGCAGGTAAGTCAGAAAACCTGTCTGTAGTGCTTGCTTCATAGCCAAGGATCTACAAAATGAATTACATTTCATGAGTTTTTGTAGCAAGATAAAATCATAAAATTCGGCATCAAATCATGTCAATACTGTTATGATGTAGCATCATCTGTACCTACAGTACTACAAATAAACAGCGATATTAAAAAGTCTGCTGGATGTCAATTTGTTCTGTTTTTCAAAACAACTGTACTCTTGGCATGACAAGTTATCTTCCTTTGAGCAATGAGACCATTCTTGTATCTCGTTAATGCACGTCTGACTCTTGTATCAATAAGGCAAACTATTAATTATTTACCCCATTTGTTTCCAGAATGTTTCAGTCTGCTAGGTATGCAGTAGATGATTTACCCCTTCAAAGCAACCAACAGTGATGTATATCTTGATTTCTTTCTGCAGTTTGTTCCAAAACAGTCTGTCATATTGTTTAGGCTGTATTAATATTTCCATGACCAACAATATGGTTTCAATAAATTACAAGCACTTAGAGCTAGAGCAAAAGTGCACCATTACTACTCAGGCAAAGACCACACATTATCAGTGGATAAGCACTGTAGTGATACATTCTTCTGCATATTTAAGTAGCTTCTACAATTCTGCATGTTTCCATAGTGTCTATAGTTACAATATGTTTTACAGTAAATCCCACAGAACTATAAAAACAAAATGTGTGACAAAGAACGGATAATACTACTGCTACATGTGAAGAAATCACTGCATTAGGGTCTTGAAGAATATGAATATCTTTATCTGAGAAAGAGGACAGCTGATTGGTAATAAAGAAGAATAGAAACCCTGACGTGGGACAGTACTGAATATTACATGAATGCCCTTCTCTTAAAGACAGTCATTCAATTTATTGAATGAACTTTCACTGAATGCAATGCGTTCAAATACTAACCATCAAAAACACTTAGGAATTACTGAATTTGTACTTTTCCCCATTGCTGTGAGGTTGTGGAGATGAATATATATATATATATATATATATATATATATATATATATATATCATTCCAGAAAAAACAAGTCCAGCTACAGTTTTCACTGTGTGATACTTCAACCTACTGTAATGGAGGTTCTTTGGATATATGCAAATGACCCCTTAAGGACCATCAAGTGTTTCGGCTATATGGCTTCTGAATGCCCATGCTTTTTACTTTTTTGCATACATCCCATGACCTCCTTTACAGGAGGTTTAAGGTACCACACAATGAAAACTCTAGCTTAGTGGGTTGCTCACTGTGTGTGTGTATCGATCTATATACATATATATATATATATATATATATATATATATATATATATATATATATATATATATATATGGGTCTATTACCGTAGATCGAAATTACACTATTTTGAAATATGATAGTAGTGTCCCACTAACACGAAAGTGCACTTCAACGAAAGCACACTTTCGCGAAAGTCACTAAGTCGAACGGGACATTTCCTGCACTGTGGTGCAGTAGTGACAGACCTTAGGGTTAAAGCTTGGGTTAAGGATAGTGGATAGCCCTACTAGCTATCCACTATCCATTACCCAAGACCTAACCCTTTGTTCTAGTGACTTTCGTGAAAGTGCACTACTTTCGTTTAAGTGCATTTTCGCATTAGTGGGACATTACTATCGTATTTCGAAATAGTGTAATTTCGATCTACGGTAGTAGGCCCATATATATATCTATATATATATATATATATATATATATATATATATATATATATATATATATATATATATATTGCTGAGAATTACACTAGAGGTACCAGGAGAGAACTTAGACTAAATGTATATAGATATCCTGGTCGATCACTTTGGAACATAAAACACGGGAGGCTGAGGTAGATTTGAGCACTTTCGTTCGCTTCTTTATTTTTCAATAAATCAAACTTCTTCAGAAATCTAAAGTACAACATTCCAACTTGCTGTTAAGTACTCATATGCTAATAGGCATTGCTAGGTCATTTCTGACGTAACTATTGCTTGGGTGGATCGTCTGTTATCTGATCCATTTTAAGAGGCATTTTATGTTGAGGCTGCCAGTTAGTCCTGGTGGGGTGTCTGCATTTAGTTGGATTTGCCATTTAAGCTCTTTTAATTCTAGTGGTGTACTAGATTCTTCGATGAATGTGGTTACCCTCTCTAGGACTAGGAATTTGAAGCTTGGTGGGTGCTTACATTGAGGGCTATGCCTTGCTAAGGCATTAGTGTTATCTCCTCTCCTGATGGCCTGATAATGTTCCTTAATCCTGTCACTGATCTTTCTTGTCATCATCCCTATGTAAAATGCCATATATATAGATGTGTATATAGACAAACACACACACACACACACACACACACACACACACACACAGACTTAGGAGCTGTGGAGTCTCTCCAACATGAGAGGATGCAGGAGACTTGCCCATTTGCACAGTAAGACTTGATTTCTCTTTCTGTTCACTGAAAGTTGTATCCTGTGATTATTTTTCAATGAAACACCTTTCTGTGAAAGTTCATTCTACAGATCAACATAGTTCAGTAATTTTTCAGGGCAGAATCAAAACATGCCTACTTATTTAAATACTGAAACACATAAAGGAAAAGAGAAGAAGTAACCAAACCTTGTAAAAGAGGGATCTAATTTTAAGATGTCGTTTCAGAGGTCATTATTAAGCTACTTAATAAGAATTCAAGCTCAAATACCAGCAGAAAAAAACTAATGGAACACAGATAATTCTGTAAAAGTAGAAGAACCCTGCTTCCGTACATTCCTATTCACTTTCATTACGCAGAATACACTGATGAGCTCAGTATACAACAGTCAGAATATCAGCTTATCTTACGAGTTCCACAATGCTTCAACAGGGTCAATCATTTAGGCACCATACAGAGTTTATTTTAAAGTTACTTTCAAATTTTAAGTCTGAGTTTCTGTGTAACTTCATACTAGTGGTAGAATAAGTGACTGTCCTGGAGATGAGGCCATCACTCTGGGTAAAAGTAAAGAAGATATTTGTACTGACACCTGGAAAGAAGTGCATCAGTAGTTGGCAGAAGTTACAACTTCTGTTAATGATGATGGGATCTGTAGATAAAGATGAGGCTCTGAAAGTTGGACATAAATGGAATCATGGAAGCAGTAAAGCAGTAGATGAATACTGTATTCAAGGTACTGAATGGGTATATGAACCAACCTGAATTCTGATTAAGATTCCGGTAGCTTGTTGAGGGAACAATACTACACATTATCTTGTCTACAGAACAATGAGTGGCAGATATGATATGCAAAATGAAACAGTACTGCTATGCAGCTGAATTGTTTATTCTGAACAGAAGTTAGTTAAACTGTAAGATAAAGCAATGAGCTGCAGTACAAGACTAATCAGAATGTTTTTGTTTTTCTGAAATAAGATTTTACTTAAAATTTCAAATATAACAACCAATATAACTGTACAGACAACATAAGAACAATAACCACTGATATAAAACCAAGCCCCATGAAATGCTGATATTATTATATAAAGAAAAGGAGAGATATTGTATGGCAAAGAAGTATATAACAAGGAATTAAATCAGTAAAGAAAAATTTAAAATATTTTATTTTAGGATCCACTTTAGGGGGTATTAAATAATAAATACACCAGACAGACCAGTAAAGAAAGCTAAACGAAGTAAATTGAGATAAAAGTTAAAACATGACAGAAAGAGAAAGGCAATGAAACAAACTATTTAAATATGAGTAAAATGTCTAAACATTCCACCCAAATCGGTTTCTCGTTTTAAAGGTTTAGGCAAGAATGTATGAGCCTTAATATAATTAATCATTAGTTTGTAGGAAGGCCCCCAGTTTGTCTGTGTTATATCCATTCAATTTTTCAGTAATATAACATTTCAGAAGTATAAAAATAATATTTTTAGATTTTTATAGATTAAGTTTTTGGAAGGAATATGCAAAATTGTAAATTGCCAAGTTAAAGATTTACTAAAAATATCCATTTGTAATAATTTGTGACTAAAAACAGACCATAATTTTTAGTGTATATGCATTGTCAGAATACATGAAGTATTTCAGGATCCTTAATAAAACCAGTTGTACAGACTGGTGAGTATATAGAGAAATTTGATTTTTTTTTCATCAGAGTCATATAAGCATTAAAGATAATTATAAACTGAGTAAAGTACAACTTTTTAAAAGGTATCCATTTTTGTTAGTTAGAAATATTTGTTTTTTAACAGCTAGATTTGTTAAGATGAAATTCAGACTGGTTCAATAGGTAGGAAAGAAAAACTCCTGTACAATCAAACTCCTAATTAATTTATAAGTTGTTGATATAGTTTGTCTGAGTTCAAGAATGCCTGGCTATCTTTCACATGATTTAACTTGCTTAACTCATCATGAAATGCATTAATATTTATAATAAAGCATATTGGATTTCTTATGAGAGCATACCTTTAGGAAGATTTAGATTCATTGTAACATAACTGGAGTTAATAGGATTAGATATTACAATGTCAGAAATACGTTTAATTTTGATAAGAAGGTGTTTAGATAAATCAGTAATTTTATTATATGATTTGAAATTTGGGTTTAAATGTATTTGTTGTTAAAGATCAAAATGTATTATGGGCATTTAGTATTATCACTGATTTCTGGATAGAGAAAATTAAGTTTGGCTAATACTGTTTAATCCAAGCTTTTTAAGCATGTGATGATAAAGAAATAACAGGAGGATTACATTCGCAGGCTTTAAGATTTTTTTTATTAAAATAATCATACAAAAAAGTAAGTTGCTTCAAAGTTAAGATTTGCAATTATTCTGATAAGATATCTATAATTAAATAATAATGCAAAACATTAGGTAACTCAAACCTCCTAAATTCTTTGGAGGAGTCAATTTATGATAAGATATACAAATAGAATTAGGGAACCATAAAAATCTACTAGTGGATAAAGTAATATATATTTTTAAAAATATATACAATAGTAATTCTGGGAAAACATCCCTTTCAATTATTGAGACTTTAGACAGAAAGGAGTAATTAAGCTGGGACCATCTGTTCATATAATTTTGAATGTTTGACCAAGTTTTAATAATATTAAAATGATGCTGGGAGGTAGGGTCCAAGTGGATATTTAGCTCAAGATATTTTAAGCAGGATGCAATTTCAGGTACAGTATATTAGCAATATCTAAACTTTTGTATTTAGTGGACGTGGAGAAGATATGGAGAGGTTTAATAAGTTTCAACAAAATGAGAAATTATAGTATTTAATATCTGACGCAACTCTGAATTTGGCTGGAACAGATATATGCAAACATCATCAGCAAAAGCTGTTAGAGGTCATTTGAATTGTAAAGGAGCAGGGATGTCTTAATAAGTGTGTTGAATATGGTAGAGAAATAAAGGTTCAATATAAATATTGACTACATAAGCAAAGAGGGGACAACCCTATCTATCACCATGTTCAGGGGTACTTGTTTTGATAGACATTTGTTAATTTGGTAGTAGGATCAAAACAAAGGAAATTAATGGTATTTATCACAGAGTCTGGAAATGCAAATTTGGTCATAACTGAGAATAAAAAGTTTTGATTTATCCTGTCAAGTGCATTGGGTCTGTCCGGTGCCAGGGCAAAAATACTATGTTTTGACTTCCAATAGAGAGCTAGTACAATTTCATGTGTTAGAGTTTGGTCACTGGTTTGTCTGTAATGCAAGAAACCTGCTTGATATCTAGAAACAATTTGGGGAAGAACAACCTTTAATCTATTACAACGTATCACTGCATATAATTTAATATCTACATTTATTAAAACAACAGGTCTGTAATTAGCAGAATCAAAGGAAACAAGAGTTTGGTTTATTTATTTATTTTATTTTATTTATTTAACATTTGTTGACCGGGAAAGTCCGACTGGGACATAGCCTATTTTCAGCGGAGGCCTGGGGAGAAATGCTCTAGATGCATGTCTTTGGATTATGGGAGGAAACCGGAGTACCCAGAGGCAACCCACGTGAACACAGGGAGAACATGCAAACTCCACACAGAAGGCACCCTAGCCGAGAATTGAACCAGAGAACCTTTTGCTGTGAGGTGACAATGTTAACCGCTGCACCACTGCACCACCCCGACTGAATTCCAGAATTGAGTTCCAGAATTACTAAGATATGTCAGAAATTCCTTTAAGTCTAATATCATTAAGAAGGGTAAAAAATCTTAGATAAGATATCACTGTAACACTTGTAAATTTCAGAAGAGAAACCATCAGGGCCAGGGTTTTTCCTATTCTTTTTTTATGGCATTCCTAACTTCAGAGGTTGAGACTGGTTTTGGCAGAAATTCTTCTTGATTTACATTTAATTCAGTAAAAAAATATTTTGATAAATTACTGTTAAGGTTATCAAGTGTAAAACTTTCAGAATTTATATCATATAATCATCATATATATAATATATCATCATCATCAGCCCCTTTTTCCCATTTGATTTCTACATGGTGTTGGGGTATCATGTTAACTGTCACCAACTTTCTCAATTCAGTATTGCACTCCTGCCTTCTTCAATGCTCAAGCCTGACTGTTGCATATCTTCTTTCACGCAGTCCATCCACCTCTTTGCTGGACATCCTCACTTCCTCTTACCTTCTTCCTGTCTGTCCCAAATCTTCCTCACCAGATTGTCTTCTGCTTTTCTGCATGCATGTCCAAACCACTGTAATCTGTTCTCTAGCAACTGGAGCTACTTTGGCTTCTGCTCTTATATCCCCATTTCTTTGTCTACCCCACAGTGTGTATTCTACCACCCTTCTCAGGCACATTTCTATCACATCTAGCTTCTTTGACTGTTCTGCCTTTACTGCCCAGGTTTCTGTACCACACAGCAGTACTGGTCACATGACTGTCTTATACATCTTACTCTTCAGCTTCTTTGGCATTCTTCTGTCAGACTACACCTGACACTCTATGCAAGTTGGCTGCAACCCTCTGATTCTAGCTTTGACCTCTTCATTCAGACTTCCCTTCTCCTCAACCACCCCTCTCAGATACCTGAAGCTGTTTACCTGTTCCACTATTTTCCTTTTTATCTCTATTCTCAGCTTCTTCTAATTTCCCCAATTTACTGCCATTGTCACAGTCTTACCTGTGCTTAGTTTCATCCCATGTGCCTTCAGTTTTGCATTTCTTTCTCCTATCCTTTGCTGAAGTTCTCGCTCAGAGTCTGCCTGTAATGCCACATCGTCTGCATACAGCAACTTTGTTGATATGTCCCCTCCGACCTAGTTGCTAATGTAATCCATCACCAGTATGAACAGCAGCAGGCTCAGAGCTGAACGCTGGTGTACACTCACTCCCACTGGGAACTCCTCTGTGAGGCTGAACACTGTTTGTACTTGAGTCATTGGGTCCTTTTACATAGCCTGCACTAATTCTACCAGTGTTTGTGGGACTTCAAACCACAGCAGTACTGCCCAGATCAGCTTTCTTGGGAACTTGTCATATGCTTTCTCCAAGTCTAGGAATGCCCATTTGGACTCTCTTCTCTTCTCTAACTTCTTCTCAAGTATCTGTCTCACTGCAAATATCTGTTCAATTGTGCTGCATCCTGATCTGAATCCGAACTGCTCATCTCCCATCTTACATTCTACTACTCTGCATATCCGTTTATCAATCACCCTCTCCAGAACTTTCATGCAATGTATCAGAAGTTTGATGCCTCTGCACTGCCCACAGTTCCGGATGTCCCCTTTGTTCTTGTACACTGGCACGAGTATGCTTATTCTCCCAGTCATCTGGGATATGCCTCTCGACACTGCTGTAAGTACCCTCAGGAGCCATTTCTCCCCTCACCCAGCATCTTTATCATATCTGCTGTGACCTCATCTGAGCCTGCTGCTTTCTCTGACTTCATTTTCCTTAGTGCTGCACTTACTTCTTCTAGGGTTAACTTCTCTTCTATTCTAATTGTAGGCTGTTTCTGGGGCAGTACAGCTTCTGTGAGGTTTTCTTCATTCAGAAGCTGCTGGAAATACTCCTTCCATCTGCCTTTGATATCCTGTGGACTGGTGAGCAGGTTGCTGCTGGCATCCCTTATGAAGGGTGGCTGACTCTCTTCTTTATCTTTGTTTTTGCCTTGTAACCTGATATAGTTTCTTTGTGCTACTTACTGAGTCACTTTCCAGAAGTTGGTAGAGTGCCTCCGATGCCCTATTCTTTGCTAATGCAACTTCTTTCTTAGCTTTTTTGTTAGCCAACCAATAGCCCTTCCTAGCCTGATCGGTCTTTTTTATGTTGCACTTCTTCCAGAACTCTTCGTTTCTTTTGAAGACTTCCTGGACTTCTGCATTCCACCACCAGCTTTCCTTATGTGCCTTATTTCCATACCTGGCTTGGTCACATACCTTTTCTGTAGTCTTAACGCATGTTGTTTTTAGGTGCTGCCATTCTTGTTCAACTCCACCTATTTCCTCCTGCGCTTCTTGGGGTGCTAGAGCCCTGAGTAATTTTTTGAACTATTGTAATTTCGATCCAGTCAACTTCCAGGTCTTCAGCCTGGTCTCTGTTGACCTTAGAGCCTTCTCTGACCAATGCTTGCAGCTGATTGTGGCAACTAGTGCTTTATGCTGTGGGCCGACTGTTTCACTGGGGATGACTTTGCAATCATGGATTCTACCCCAGTGCCTTTTCTTTACTAGGAGGAAGTCTACCCGAGTTGCACGTTGGCATAATGGTTAAGGTCTTTGCCTCCCATGCACAATGCCTGTTTGGGGTTTGCATGTTCTCCCTGTGTCTTTGTGGGGATTCTCCCATGTCTGTAAAACATGCTGTTTCCATGTCAAACTCACCAATGAATGGAGCTGTGGGCAGCAGCACAGACTCTACAATGTGCCCTACAGGGGGAAGAGTTGTACAGACCAACCACTTCCTCGAGACAGGAGAACATGGATCACAGACTGTGCTCTGTGGCAGGGCTAACCAGTTAGTGTAAAATAGGGCTCTACATGATTCGGTTATGCTGACTAATGTTGCCAAAATGAGCATGGGTTGTTACTGGTGATAAGTGAGTTGATGACCCGGCCTACTGTGACCTATACCAGGGACCCTTGCTAACAGTGGGAGGGGTATACGTGCCCCTATTGACCAGTGCATTCTTGCCATAAAGCCCAGCAGCCCTGGGTCAATATGCTACTGGCCAGCCAGGGTCTAGTTGCCCAGCCTGGTTTACCTAGGATAGCTCTGTTGAGCGAAAGCTGGACGTAAAACCAACTATCCTGCCAAACAAACTTAGAATTGCTACACTTAATGAAGGTTCACTGACAGGATGCAGCTTGGAAGTGGATGACATAATGATATGGAGGAGGCTGGACATCTTATGTATGCAAGAGACGAGATGGAAGGGCAGTACAGCAAAGCCACTTGGCTTAGGATTGAGACTCTACTAAGGAGGCAGACAGGCTGGAAATAGTGTAGGAATTGTGGTGAGAGAGAGACTTCAGAAGGCAGTGAAGGATATCAGAAATAATGACAGACTCATGGCAATCAGACTCCAGTGTAATGATAGGGCAATATTCAGAGTTGCATCCTATGCCCCACAGCAGGGTTGTGATAGTTAGGAAAAGAGTGTATTCAGACAGTAGTTGCAGGACCTACTAGATAAAGCAGGACAGCATGAATTGGTGTTGATAATGAGTGACTTGAATGCACATATTGGGACAGATAGAACAGGATAAAAGGACTATCTGGGTCCACATGGGTGGGGCAACAGGAATAAAGGAGAAGCCATTCTAGACATATGTCTGGGCAAATGGCTTGATAGTAGCCAACACATGATTCATAAAGAGAGCCAGTCGCAGGATCCCATACAAAAGTAGCCAGAATGCAACTCAGGTAGACTTCCTCATAATTGTTCATACATATAGCAGAAAAAGATTTGAATATGTCATTAGTACTGTTAATTACATTTTGTTATTTAATTTGTGTTGTAGTTTTTTTGGGGGGGTCTGTATCATTTTATCAAATTATTGTTTTGTCGAATACCTATTCTTAACCTTACTTATCGAAATACTTATTTGCCAAGCTCTTTAGTCATTGAATGTAATATAGTCAAATTATTTTTATTGGCCATTTTAAAAAAGTGATGTTTTGATGCCACTGAATAAGTTTGGAACGCAGTAGTATTTGTATCTGTTTACTTTATTTGTAAGTTGAAATGCAGGGTTTAAAATTAATTTATTTAATAACATGAAAAGTTAATTTGTCCTTTTCCTCAAGGTAGTGCGATCTTGGAGTTGGTATATTTAATTTATTGCGGGGTGTGGGGGTGCAGGGGGAGCTTGCTCCCCTGCAAAAATGAAGGGAAAAGAACTATTTGCAGTATTTTCTATACCAGGACTCACCCATTTTAAGTTTTAATCACAGAGGGCATGTTTACTTCTCTGCTAGTAGTTACGTCAAACAAAGGTTTTAATAGGTTTTGACAGTGATAACAGTCATTTTGAATTTTAAATAAGTCTAAGGTCTATGCATCATTTACTACTTTTGTTTGGATAATCAGTGTTTTCTGGCACTAACGTGTTATTTCGGAATGAGTGCAGTATTACTTTACAGATTTTCAACAGAGTATTATTAATTTATAAGTTTGCAGTGACCATTTTTATTTTATGTAAATGTATTTTCACGGCCTGTCTTGTTTTCTGGGTTTGGGCCAACAAAAATTGTTTGATAACAAGTAAATTGATAAATGGGGAATTCGGCAAATAGGTATTTTGATAAATGAGATTCAACTAAGAGGTATTTGACAAAATGACTGTTTGAAGTGATATAAACCCTATTTTTTTTGGGGGGGTGTAATTTAACCAAGCTTAAGAATTTAGAGGGGATATGTGCATATTAATACTATCAAGCTAACATCCTAGCTTCATGTCATGAAAGCTGATTTATATGTAATGCATTTAATTGGGTTTCTAGTGATGTGATTTATATCCGTTCTAATTATACTTGGCAATTTACTGGGTGTCAGTCTTTTAATAAAGATATATGTTTTGTCTGTCTCAATATTTTCCTAAAACATTCAGCCTTGTTTATCAAAAATAAATAAAAAAAATCACATATTTTTGTGAATATCCAAATATAAACTATAACATATTAAAGTTTAAATACAATTCCTCTAAAATCAGTAAAATTTGAATCTTAGTTTCTTTGTTATGTAACAATATAGGGTTTAGAGTCCAATTACATAATGGTCTCAATCTGGCGAGTAAGGATAAGGTCAAGAGTGAGAAACATTTTGGAGTGATCAGAGAAAAAGAGAGGTTCTGAATGGGGATTAACTAATCCATCTAAAAGAGAGGCAGATAGCAAGAAAAAAATCAATCCTGGACTAGGACCTTATGACAAGTTCAGTAATTTTGAATTGTTTCTGGAGGGAATAACTTTTGTTGAAGGTTCAAAAAGAAAATGGTCAATGGTTATGTCTAGAATGGGATTCAGACAGAAATAGATTTAGATGATATATCTGAGATAGGGTCTACAACTTGAATCCCAGCCCTCTCCTAAAACCAGATGATATTCTTAGAGTAGCTTTTATTTAAAAAGCTTGTAAATATCAGCAATAAAGTGAAGCTGGTTAAAACATAGTGCATAAACATTCAGTAACATTATGAATTTACTAAAGTTATTTTTAATTAAAATAGCATAACACAATTATCCCTCAGGGTCAGCGCAGCTATCCAACAGTCGAGTATTTAGTGCAGATTTTATTAAAATGGCTACTTCAGCTTTGGTGCTGTGCTTTCCAGCTGCTTTTAAATGTCTATTCCATTTTTATGGCATGTTTTGCATTGATTCAGTAGCATATGGGTTTCATGATGAATGAAAAATATATGAGCCTCTGAGTTAAAGAATAATTGTACGTACGACAGTCTCTTATTTGGTGATTGAAGAGCTTTCACGTTCCAAGATTTGATTATTAAACAATTATTCATTCTATTTTATGTAAAATAATGAAAAGATTGTCATAGAAGATTGCAAGTTGCACACAATAAACAATGTATATTACAAAGAAAGTATGGTAAACATGAGTAAAAAGCCTGGTATTTAAGAAGTACATATAAAAGTGAGAAATATTTAAAGGTTTAAAAATAAAGCAGAAAGGGGAGACAATCCAACAGATTTTCTAGTAGACTAAACAGAGAAATTAAAAAAGAACTATTTTAATTCATCCCATTATAACCTTGGGCCTAACACTAGCCTCTAGCAAATGAGAAGACATAAAAGTTAAAAAAACAGTATAATAAGTATCACCATAGGTAAATTTAAACACAGAGTTAAACATATAATCTATTAGAAACAAGTAATTGAAAAGTAGAAACTGCTAAAAAGAAGAATTTGAGTACAATTAAGACAAGCTAATCACAAGAGTACTAATGCGGGGAGGAAGGTGTGGTCCACCCCGGGTGCAAAAAGTAAGGGAGTGCAGATGTGCCTTTTAAAAGCTTTTCAAGTTTAAAATGTGAAAATATTAAACTAAAACCAGAGACAGATCCTTTAACTGTGTTCTTCTTTAAGAATGCTCTATCTGTAGTACATCCCTGCATTCATCGATGCACGCACCTATTGCATACTCCTTTCCAGTATTCCACTGTTCTGCGCAGAATTTAAATACAAGACTGTGCGTGTGTGTGTGTGTGTAGAAGGATGTAGAAGAATGCTAATGTGGGGGTAGAGGGTGCGGTCTGCCCCACGCCTGCTGCAAACAGTAAGGGGGTGCAGCCATGACTTTTAAAATATTTTCTCATTTAAAACACCAAAAGCTTAAAGTAAAACCAGAGCCAGATCCTTTAGAGGCATTCTTCTTTAAGAACACTCTGTGTGCCTCCGCGTGTGTCAGTGCACGCATCTGTTACATACTCCTTTCGTTTATTCCGTCATTCCACATGGAATTTAAATACAAGTGTGTGTGTGTGTGTGTGTGTGTGTGTGTGTGTGTGTGTGTGTGTGTGTATGTGTGTGTGCATATTTGTTAGCTAGAATTATGCTAATTTGGACAAAGCCTAAAATACTGTGGGGACAGATTTTAAATACTGCTCTTATAAACTTAGAAAGTTGTTAGGATAACAGGATTTGTATTAGCGTGTATTTTCTGGACAACATGAAGTCTGAAATTCAAATGTATGTCAATATTTACAAACTTCAATCCTAAGTGATATACCAGAAAAACACAAATTTTGTCAGGAACAGACAAAAATGTGAGGCAAAAATCTCGACATTCTGGACAGCTGAGAGCTATGCAGGGTAGTAAATTTCCTCAGGCTCAAACCCTTTAACTCGGTTACAGGAAATAAGAGCCTGAATCCTCTACACCAATTACCAAATTAGTAACACATGAGTTTTGGTACATTTTCAAGGATTTGAATTATAGTGCATTTGCAAGGAAATGTAACCTTCAGTGCATTTTCAAGGACTTGTGAGCTTCAAGGGAAGAGGGGTTTACTGCTGCTCATGCCAAGTCGATTTTCAATTTGCATCTGTTGTGTTTAGCAAATGGGCACAGCATAACAAGTAGAACACTTGCATTTTATGGGGAAGGATGTGGGTTTTACTCCAACGGCATGTAGATGGATTGCTGATACTGTGTTGTACTTTAAGGGGGGTGGGGGTGCTGCAGCTCTGAGTACGTCCTCTTTTGGATGAGATGTCTACTAATTATGAACCTGTTTGTCAGTTCCAGCTTGCTAACAAAGAGCAATTTATTCGTTAAGGGCAGCAGGCACTGAATTGGTAGGTGAAACACTGAAATATAAAGCTGTTTGCTAGCAGCAACTTCTTCATTAGATACAGATCTGTTTAATGTGGAATTATGCAGGTGACTTATTTCTGCAGAAATTTTGTATATTGACTGGTATTGGTGGATATAATGTCAGAGGTTTGAGTGGCCTTTTCTGGTTGAAATGTTCTAAAATGGGCAGTTTTGTCATTATTGGGTCATACGTTTCATAGCATTGCTTAATGGAAACATCCAAACCAGTAATGACACCCACAGGAAGAGCAGCGTTCCGAATAAAAGTCAAAATGAAGCAAAAAACCAAAAAAGGGAACGCTGTGGCTCGCAAATAGCCTTAACAGTATTCAGCTAGTTCAAAGTAGTCAGAAACCTCGCAAACACAAGTCATATAAGGAAATGCACTCCAAGTCAAACGTAAACAGGAACGTCCTTTAATCAGTAAGCGCTTTCACCCCAAGTAGGGCTTCATCAGACTGTACGTCTAGTCCCAACCAACTTAAAAATGGATTCATCCACGCCTAATATATGCCAATGTTTCTCTATTATGGCTTTGATATCAAATACATCATTGGTATAAAATAATGGTATATTTACACTGGAGCAACTACGTTTTGTCTCCTCACATCCATCATCAGCTAGATTTCCTATCGGACTCGAGAAGTAAGGTTTAGCTCTATCATTTCTCATGGTGGATACCTCCATAGCAGTATCATTGATATGTTTAATTGGATAATCCCTCTCCACTAGTCTGTCCGTTAATCCCAGCAACTCACTCCTATATCCAGCCTCTGTAGGGTTCAATCTAGAGGCCCTCATAATCTGGCCTCTAACCACATTATCAAATATATGCTTGGGATGCATACTGTCCCTATGAAGCAGGGTATTCCTGAAACAATCTTTCCTATGGACTGATGTATTCACGAGACCATTTGATAGTCTCATAATGTTGACATCCAAATATGAAATGTAATCTTTAGAATAATTCATGGTAAACTTTAAAAAGTCTGTGAGACCATTTATTTCTCTTTTAAAATCCAACAATGATTCTTCATTGCCTTCCCAAATCAAAAAAAGATCATCCACAAATCGCTTATAAAAAACAGCGTTATGTTTATAGAGCTCTAAAGGGAATAATCTTTCCTTCTCCCATTCAGCCATAACAATGTTGGCGTAGCTATTGGCACAAGAAGTGCCCATAGCTACGCCATCATTCTGGATATACATCTCATCATTAAAGTAAAATATATTATTCTCCAGAATAATCTCCAAGAATAGGGCCAACAGTTCTATGAACTGGACATCCATCTCAGTGTATTTCCTCAGATAGTTCTGAACATACTCTATGCCTTCATTATTGGGAATCACAGTGAACAAACTCTTGACGTCAAGTGTTACCATGAAATATTCATTCTCATAGCCCAATTTCGAGAAAAAATCATATAAATCTACCAAGAACTGCTTACTATCTTTCAAAACATAGGGATTCTCATTGACTACCTTCCTTAGGTGATACTCAACAAAGAGAGAGAAAGGTTCAGTCACCCAACCCCGTCCTGAGACGATAGGTCTCATAGGAGGATTCTCCAAGCTCTTATGCACCTTGGGTAAACCTTTAAGTGTTGGTATAAGGGGATGAATCACCTTGAGAAACTTATAGAAGTCTTTCCTTATCAAATTACTCCTCAGCAAGTCATCAATGGTGTCAAATACTCTAAATACTTTCACCATTACTTCATTTATACCCAATTTCGTGTAGGAGCTGTCCATATTCAGAAGTAAATTCATACTGTTAACATAACTCTGAGAGTCCATTACAACAATGGGACCTCCCTTATCCGCTGGTGTAATTACAATATTATGATCTGTTCTTAGTTCCTTCAGAGCTTTCGATTCAGGGATGGTTAGATTCCTTCTCCTTCTACACCTTCTATTTTTATCCCTAGTTGAATAATACGCATATAGATCACCTTCTATTAGTTTAGAAAAAGTATCTAAAACAGGATGCAGAGTAGGTATGTAGGTACTAACCTGTCTAAAAGTATTCATAACTCTATCATTGTCAGTTGACCCATATTCCAATTTCAACTGCACATTCCTAACGAACATTTTCGTATCTATTATAGTGTTGGTGAGTTCACTATCTCTGCTGGGTATAAAGGAAAGCCCCTTATTAAGGACCTGTTCCTCATACACAGTCAATTTTCTTCTCGACAGGTTGATGACTAAAGATTCCCTTTCTTTCCCCACATTTTCTTCAAAGTTGGTCCTGCTTGTTCCATCTCCATTCCTTTCCTTTTCTGTCTCCCCCTGCTCATAGAGCGAGACCTCCCTCGGAACCGGGGGGACTGTATAGGGAAAGGAACTTCCTGTCTGGGGATAGGGGCATTATCAGCCTTCCCATTGTCAATAGAAACTATCTTTCTCTTAACTACTGAATCAGTATTTATGGTGTTGAAAGAGTCCACTAGACCTTTTACACTAGTGGGAACACTATTCTCTAAATTACCTGTTCTTCCTTTATTCTGAATTACTAAAGGATAAAGATTAACATTGTTATTACGCCTGTTCTGACTAGCATCCGGAATGGTCACCATACTGTCAGTAACAGAAACAGCAGTAGTTAAAACATCATTATTAGATACATCCACAGTGTTAACATCATCATTGCTATTATTAATAACAGTTGACTTATGTTTGGCTGGCTCCTTTTGTCCTTTTATAATACTATTACCAGCATCATTAGTAGCAACTGTCCTGGGCCAAGTAAAGACATGGCCATTTTTAAAGTCAGCAATGTCCCTCTCAATTTTAGTCTTCTTCTGATTAGTAAGTCTCCTTTCATAAAGCATTACGTTGTCCATTAATCTGTCCAGTCCCAGAGTCTTTTTTGCAGTTTTATACTTTGCATCAATCTGTTTATACTTTTCAGTCACTCTGGCTCTAAGCAACTCTTCCTCAGGTCCGTGATACTCTATTAACAGTTTCATATAATTATAACTTAACTCAATATTTAATTTCTGCCACTTTAATAATAGTTCAGTAGTACAGTCTGATGAAGCCCTACTTGGGGTGAAAGCGCTTACTGATTAAAGGACGTTCCTGTTTACGTTTGACTTGGAGTGCATTTCCTTATATGACTTGTGTTTGCGAGGTTTCTGACTACTTTGAACTGGCTGAATACTGTTAAGGCTATTTGCGAGCCACAGCGTTCCCTTTTTTGGTTTTTTTTTGGTTTTTTGCTTAATGGAAACATGTTCAAAATTAAAAATTTAAAACACGTTCTAACACGTGGTGCTGTATTACACAAGGAATACAATTTAATATAATCAGGAAGGTGAATCAAAGAACACATGCATGTATGCATTGTCCTGAAAATGTGTGCAAGGGGCCTACGGTTTGAAAACAGCCCAAAGGTAAACTTTATCCACCACTGGCCAGATGCATTTTCTTTAAATGTTGATTTCAATGCTGTTTCAATGATTGTGAGTTTCAAGGGCAGAGAAGTTTACTGTTAATGCTAAGCCTGCTTTCATTGTGACACTGTATTGTTTTGTTTAGCAAATGTATATCAGTGTTGGTGCTATAAAATTTGAAATAAAAGTTTTAAATTAAATCCAAACATCTGTAATAACTGTAGAAGTAAAGAAGAAAACAGTAGTAAAACTGAGAGGTTTGAACAGTCTTTATGGAAACTGGGGAGAAACAAGTAATAGAACACTGGAAAGGCTGTGGGGGGGGGGGGTGCTGTGTGTAGGGCTCAATCCATTATCCAGCCTAGGGCCCCATTTGACCATGATCCAGCTCTGAAGTAAATGCTTTATTTCCTCCCCTTGCGTGGTAACGAGTGTCCATACCTCCATACATAAAAACATGGTCAGGATTGGAGAAAACTCAAAAGGAACTACAGACAAAACGGAGAGAAACGTGGTTAGTTCTAAAATTAACAGCAGCCTTCTAGTTGTATAGCAGCACAATGGAGGTACAGGCAATCACTAATTCGCTGCAGCTCTAAATTATTCTGCAAGTTTTAAAGTTGATCTGTTTTTACAGGATTGCTATGCTTTATATTCTAAATTCTTTACTGGTGGATGTAATCCACTGGTGCAAAAAAAATTTCTGCTCCAGGTGTCAAATATGCTAGGTACGCCACTGATGCTACCCCTAAACTAACAAACACACCTTAGGATCACAGCTCAGCATATAGTAACTATTGGATCAAAATTAGGTTAAAAAGAAAAAAAAAATCTCAAAATACCACAGATAACAAGTGCATAGTTTGTTTTGTCAGCTATATCTTATGATATTTACACTGTAGAGTTATTAAACTTGCACAAACGAACATTACAACAAACACTTTAGTTCAGCAAGAGGTAAACAAATAAGTATTGCAAAACTGCATGCTTACTACAAATGGCACTAATTATCAAGCACAATATTTATTTGCAATAGACGGGTACTGTGAATGACATATTGCACCAGTGGATTATATCCACCAGTAAAATATTTAGAATATAAAGCTTTAACATAGCAGTCCTGTAAAAACAGATCAACTTTAAAACTTACAGAATAATCGAGAGCTGTAGGCTGTAGTGAGTTAAAATGATTGCCAGTATCTCCACTTTGAGATACAGCACATTAAGTATCACAGCCAAAGTATGAGACCAAGTGGAAACATTGGTTGAGCCTACAATTAAGTAAAACAAGCAGTAGAAACTCCATTTGAGTTTAAAGTTCCTAAGTGGTTTGTTGAGCGGTAGGAAGTAAAACACATACAGTGGGTGAAACAGTCAAAGCCCAAAATGGCTAACTTCCTTTGGAAAAAAAAATGGAGAAAACATGAACGGACTTCCGAAAAACTCACCCACCTACAGTTCTGATAAGAAGAGAAACATGAAAACAACAAACTGGTACCCAACTATTTGTACGAGTACATTTTGTTGTTACACGCAGACAGCTACTAAAGAAAATATTGCTGTAGAAATCTTAACTGGTATATACGTCCAGCTTAATCCATTTTATAGTTGAACAACTTATCTAAAATCTTTTTGATGTCAGGAAAAGTTTTATAACTTGCTTGTCATGTTTATAGTCGAATGGTAAGGTAACCAGATACTGCATTTGGAAATTGGAGTTTTTATGAATTAAGTAAGATCAGAAAGGATCTAATATTTGTCTCTGATTTTTAGTGGTAAACCTTGTGCAAACTATAGTGGACAGTCCACAACAATTTTTTTTTTTAAGCTTTGGCTGCTGATAGGATGTGTAGCACATCTCTATAATAAAAGTTTAACATAGATCATTCTTGGTTTATTTTCTTACTGTAATTTACAGTGTACTGTGTGCTCTTTCAATCACAAATTGACTTGCTTTGGATCCAAGTTGTGCTCATCCAGTAACTGGACAAATGGACCCTCCACTAAAAATGTTATTTCTTCTACTCTGAGCTTCCCAGTCTAACAACTTGTCTTCACTACTTTGCAGTTGTGTAAAATTACTTGAAATAGCTTTTTCTATAGCTGCAATGCAATCTTCACATAAAGTGATGTGGTTTTCAGACACACCCATTCTTTTGTAGAAGTCTTGCTCAGAGAAGTTAAAATTGAAGTAATTTGCTCAGAGATATTATCAACTGCATGCTAAAGGGGCAAGAGTTCAGCTTTCAGTTCATCTAACATAAAATTTTATTCCAGCTTAGGTTTTGGATGGGTATTTTTCTTATTATCCTTGTTTGCCAGTTTACGTCTTTTGCTTGCTACTTCTTTGCCTGGAGAAATCAACATTGATAGCTTAGACTTGCATATTTGAGTCTCCATTTGTTTTAGTGATTGACATATTTTGTTTGACACTTGTGCAGAAAATAGAGGAGAGATAGGAACTGAAATATTCACAGAAATCTTTTTTTATTCAAATCAATTGGAAGCCTAGCCAGCCCAGCATATACTATGCTCCTGAACAAGGCTCCAACCCTCATCACAGAGGAGAAGAAAAAACTCACAAAATCAGGTAATATTATCAAGAAAGTGTAGCAGTATAATAGTAATTTTCCCTGATGGCATACTGTGGTACTGAGTGTTACTTAAATTTTAGATGATGAAGGATTTGTGAGGAGCTGTAATCTGCTAGCTGTCCTTGGCAGCCATCTTAATCTCCTGAGCCTAACTGGAATTTTGGAGTGGACAGTTTTGACTATCTACGAATTTGGGAAACACAAAATGGTGAAATTATTTATTTATTTTTTTTCTATGAGATGGTTGGGAACACAGAAAGCATACTTACTACTACCATCAGTGGCTAATAAGAGTTTATGGCTCTATTAATGCGATTTTGGTGCAGTTTGTGACCTGGTATAAAAATGAAGAGATGTTGTTACCGTTGTGGTGACCTAGGAGGTGACTCTAATTGCAAGGAAGATCAATACCAGTGGATCATGATGTCTTGGAGACAATTTTGCAGCAAAAGGATTGCTTTTTCCCCAACTACAAAGAAGAGCTGATGATGCAAACACTGGTACAAGTTTACATTCCAAATGGTACTAAAGGTGCCATTCATTAAGGACTGCAGCAAATATTCAGCTCAACTGAATCTTTGATGGATGGTTTTCAAGGTTTGCCTCAGGCATAGGACTGTGTGGAATCTCTGTTGGAATAGCCAGGGAAAAGTAATCAATATCTGAAAACAATGAAGCGGAATAAAGATGGGGCCAAGAGGAAGATAAGACTGTATTATGGTCACATGTTCTGAGACAACTACCTGTGCTACACAAAAGGACTCAGAGTTAAGAGGTTAGTTAATATTACTCAGTCTTTTCAAATCTGAAATTAGACTGGTTTTCAAACCTTTTGCTGATTTTGAACAATGACAAGTTTAAGCTACAAAATTGCACTTAGCTAGAGGTTTAATTAGAATACTGTCTGGCTAAGTCTACTCACAGACACTGTAGCTTGAATTCTGGCAAACTTTCAGAGTAAAACATTACTATAACTGTCACTTTTTAAATGCACTAGCAAGTATGCAAAAGAAACGTGACTGATAAGTTTTAAGCAACATACATTAAACTGTTTTGATATTTGTTATTAAAGAGTTTTCAAATAAAGTTTTAAACTGATTATGTGAACATAACTTTTATACAAAAGATAGGAATTCCATGCAAAACACCTAAGAACATACTGATAATTTTACTATTAAAAGGGCATTTAGATTATAAGCAGAGAATTTAAAGATGGGCATTGTATCACAAATAGTGTATTTAAAACTGCATTAACTTTACGATTAAGCATAAAGTTTAAAAATGCTAATGTTATAATACTGTGTAAGACATTGATGTGGCTGCAGTTGCTTGAATTTTATAGTTGGTATGCAATAAAATTATGACAAAAGTTTTTAATGTTTCATTATTAAAATGGGTTTATATAGTGTGGAAGCCTGTGCTACTACATTCAAGATGTTTAAAATTACATTAACATTATGGCACTGTATATATTTTCTGCAAATTGTTCAGACCTTTGTTAGATCAAATTATTATTTGATGATGTTACAGAAAGATATTTTTTTCTAAAGGTAAAAGTGTGGGTAGATTTTTTTTGCTGAATACAGGATTGCTTGTCACATAAATGTATACCTTGTTCAAATTGCAAATTTTTAAAAAAAATTTTAAAGTTTGCTGTTGACTCAGTTTCTAGAACATTATTTTGTTTACAAATATAATAATTGCATGGTACTTAAGTATTATTGCAACCAGATTTTCGCAGTTGCGAAAACCATATAACGATCTTGAAATGCTGTCATTAATGTTGGAGAAATGTAGTCTAATGTGTGTCCTTGCACCACAACATTGTCTTTTCTGTAGTGATGCCAATAAAATTTAAAAAACATACTGTTCGTCTTTCTTTCCACACTTCAATGGCAGCATTACTCTTCTTTCAAGTCCGCCTGCTGCACGGTTCTTTCTCGGAGCAACACATGTTGTGAGAAAACTGTAATATGCAATTATTTCAACATTTCTGAATTATTCCCGAAAGTAATGACTGCAGTTCAGGGCATTCAATGACATTATATATATAAGTAATTTTTTTTTTTATTCTGTATCAGTCAGATGACAACTCCCTTCTTGATACTTCTGAAGCACTGCTGTAATTCCGTCCTCTGCTTTTCTCACTCTGTAGGATCAGTTTTTCAAAGTCCTGTTTTACTGAAATACCCAACAGACTGGCTACCTATTGTCCTCTGCATTTCAAAACCTTTATACTAGCTGATGTCAGTTACACTACAGATCATCTCCACCTTCATTTTACAATGGCAACAGTCAAAATGACCGCAAAGTTACTGACACCCTTCCAATTCGGGGCAATTAAGTAAACACCAAAATGACTGAAAGACAGTAATAAAACATGTAAGGGGTTTACCACGGAAAGACATTTATACAAGTGCAGAATATCCACCCTCATAATGTCAATTCATTAACAATGCAATGGTTCTTAAAAGATTGATTAAAACATTGCTTACAAAGACCAAGTTTAGCAAAAGCAAACTTAGCGTTTCTGTGTTTTCCTTCTGTGAAGGATTTGTTGCCCAATGTATAAATATTCCAACACACAGTATGACACCAGCCATGACAACTCATGTGTGCGTCTGTAATACATGGAAAACAGGAAGAGGATTTCTTAAGTTGTTCCTGTTCCTTAAAGTCATGTAAACATTTTGGATAGTAGTAAGGACTATGCTTAGCAGTTAGAAATCTTTCAGCTACTCGTTTATCTGCAAGTTGGCGCTATTTGCAACCGCAAAAATCTGGTTGCGATAATACGTAAGTACCAATTGCATTACATGGTACAATGTTAGAATCATAGAAATACAAAAGAAAATTAGTAGTGTGTGCGTGTGCACGTGCACCTGAGCCTTTAGTAGATTAGGTTATTGTTATCCCAGCATGCTGTTACATTATAGTCAGTGTTTAGTCAGCTTGAGTAATTATAAAACCTATGTTGTTCTAATAAAAGGTATTACATCACTTCTGTGTTTCAGCTGATAATTGCCTTCCATGCTATATTACTAACAAATCTGCACTGATTCTTAACATGGTGGTTATTTAATTAGTGTGTGTTATTAATTTGGAATTTAGTAGAATAATATGCAGGTGGACTACTGGTTTGATTCTTGGCTGGAGCGTCTTCTGTGTGGAGTCTGCATGTCCTCCCCGCGGTCGAGTGAGGTTTAAAGACATGCAGGTAGGTGCGTGTGTGAATGTGTGTGCCTTCACTGATGGCTGAGCATCGGGCTGGCATCTCAGCACAGTAAAGATTTACTGCCAATCATAAGCAGACCAGAGTACCGCTGTGGCGACTCCTAACCGGGAAAAGCCAAAAGACATTACTTTTTAATATGCAGGTGGATTACACCAAAATGCCATGACGTGTATTAATAACTGCATGTTAAACAATAGGAATGAAACAAAGTTTAGATGTTAACACTACTAAGTTAGTTAATAACTAGATGCATGTTTTCTAAAAAATAATTGTGTTTCTTTACCTGGATTATCGTAACAACTATATTACTTTGCCTACTGATACTAAATGAGCTCTATACACACTGCTGCAAAGTCTATTAAAATATGTTTTAATAAATTTATCTTACCGGACAGTGGCTTAGTGAGCAAAAAGTACAGTTGTCTATACTTACCATAAATGTAGATGTTCGAGTGTATTCACTGTTGCAGTCATCACATTTGGATTATCTGCTTGCAGTAACCCTCAGTCGGCCTGATTATCAAAGTCTTGGGTCATGTGTCAGTTGCTGTCTCATCTTCCATGACATCAGGTAGTCAGGGGTATAAAGCATGCAGCCGATGCCATTACATCATTTTTTTTTTGCCCCAGATGTCAGATGCCCCCCTAATGGGAAACAAATATATATATATAAAGGTTACACCTCCAACAAAAAAGCAAATACACCAAAAAGCTTTTAAGCATAGTAAAGGAGAATAGAGGTATAGCCAAAAGAAGTCAGAGGACTGGAGAGAGGGTAACCAGGACTGCAACAGTGAATACACTCGAACATCTACATTTATGGTAAGTGTACACAACTGTACTATGTTCTTCGTGTTTCAATGTTGCAGTCATCACATTTGGGTAGATTCCCAAAGCTAAGGATGGGAGGAGGAATTTAGATAGCATTAGGACCAGCTATAAGGCCCTGCAAAACTCCAGGTAGCAGCTTCTAGGATGTCTCTGGTAGGGACACCTCTGAGAAAGGCTGTACAGGTAGATGCAGCCCTGGTTGAATGGAGTCTAATCCCCTGTGGGATACGTTTTCCATGGTGCTTATAGCAGAAATGTATGCAATGGCTTATCCATTTAGAAATGGTTTGCTTTTAAATAACCTTCCCCTCTGCCCCTGCAGCAAATGCCACCAGCAGTTGCTCAGATTTCTTTTGAGGTTTAGTACTGTCCAAGTAAAAGTTGTCTGTGCACATTTAAGGAGTGCAGTATCCATTCCCCTTTGTTCTGTGGATTAGAAAAGAAGGTTGGCAAATTAATGGATTGATTTAAGAGCCTGAAGGAGGGATTGGTCCTGAGGGACACCCTGTCCGCATGAAAGATGATGAAAGGCTCCACTGCCATAAGGGTCTGTAATTCAGATACCCTTCTTGCTGAAGTGATTGCTAAAAGGAAAGCTGTTTTCCAAGAAAGGAATTTTAACTCTGCACTTGCAGCTGGCTCAAAAGAAGGAAGAGTGAGTTATTCCAATACAAAGTTAAGGTCCCAGGCTGGAGTTGGGGCTCTCCTGGGTGGTCTTAAGTTTTTGGCCCCTCTGAGGAACTGCTTGAGCAGTGGGTGAGAAAAGAGGGGTGGTTCTGTGTTGTAATGAGCTGAAATGGCTGAGGCATGAATTTTGATGGAGGAAAAGGAAAGGCCCTTGTGAAGCATCTCAGTTAGGTATTGAAGAATCTGAGGTAAACTGGGTGCTGCTGTGGCCATCCCTTGAATTTGGTTCCAGGCACAGACTCTTTTCCATTTTTCAGCATAAGATTTTCTAGTGTTAGGCCTCCTTGCCTCCAAAATGACATTCAACACTTGTTTACTGAGGGATGGTAATGGTGAGATTAGGTAATTAGCCAGGCTGCCAGGTTCAGGGTTTGAAGCTGGGGGTGCAGAATCTGGCTCTCCTGCTGTGACAGCAGGGGAGGGGTCTGAGGCAGGTGCCATGGGGCTAACTGTGACACACTGCGCAAGAGGGGGTACACCAGTGTTGACGTGACCAGTCTGGTGAAATCAGTATCATCCTTGGTTTGTCCCGTTTGATCTTTAGTAGTACTTTGGAGAGGAGAGGCAGAGGAGGAAAGGCATAAACTGATATATTTTTTCAGCTGAAGGACAGAGCATCCACTTTCCAAGGTTGTTTGTGGGGAGTTCTTGTGCAGAATTTGTCCAATTGGTAGTTCTGGGGGGAGGCAAACAGGTCTATATCTGGGCTCCCCCATTTGTTGATCAACATGTTGAAATTCTTTGGTTCCAGTTTCCACTCATGTGGGTCCATGAGATTTCTGCTTAGTTCATCTGCCAGTGTATTTAGTTTTCCTGGCAGGAACTGAGCCTGTAGATGCACCTGGTAGCTCAAGGCTGTGCTCCACAGAGTCATGGCTAGTCTGCAGAGGGGGTAAGAATGGGTACCCCCCTGCTTGTTTATCTACCACATAATAGTGGTGTTGTCCGTCTTTACCATTAATGGTCCTGGGAGAATGTTGTCCTTGGAGGCTGTCAGAGCATTCTGTACAGCTAACATTTCTTTTTGACTGATATGCAGGTGCATTTGACTTGGGTTCCATTTGCCCTGAATGCACTTCCCTGCCAGGTGAGCCCCATGCATAGTCTGATGCATCTGTTAGAGTTTGGGTGGCAGGGGGGTAGAGTGAATGGTAGTCCCTCGTTTTGGTGGCAGGCCTCTGCCCACCAAATGAATTCTAACCATAGGCAAGGTACAATAGGAATCACTGCTTCTAGATCCTGAGAATGTTGACACCATAGGCTATTTAGATACTATTGTAGTTTCCTCATATGCAGTCTGGCATATGGAATTACTACAATGTACGAGGCCATGAACCCCAAGGCTTGCACTATTTGCCTTGCAGATAGCAGGGTTTTTGTGGCCACTAGTTTGAAGTAAGTTGTCAAAATGAATTTGTTTCTCTGGTGTGAGGAAAGCCATCTGGGAAGTTGTGTTCAAGCTTGCTCCCAGGAATATAATTTGTTGAAAGGGTACCAAATGTGGTTTATTTTTGTTTATGGTGTACCCCAAACAAGTTAACACCTTTTGTACAAATGCCAGATGATTCAAAAGTATGTCCTGGCTTTCTGCCTGAATTAGACAATCGGCCGGGTAAGGGTATATTTGAACATTTTTTTGCCTGAAAAATGCAATGACTGGAGCTAAGCACTTTGTGAATACCCTGGGTGCAGTAGATGAGCCAAAGGGCAGTGCAGAGAACTGATAGTGCATGTGGCCTGCTTTGAAGCGTAGGTATCTTCTGCAAGATTCCTTGACTGGGATGTGCAGGTAGGCTTCCTTTAAATCCAGTGCTGACCACCAGGCATCCTTGCCTAGCATAAGAAGAAACTGATGAAGAGTCAGCATCTCAAAGTATGGAATCACCAAAAAGGTGTTTAAGGTAAAATGGTACAGGACAGGATGCCATGAGTTGTCATTTCTGGGTACCAGGAAACGTCTTGAGTAGAAACCTTGTCCCTTTTCCTCTTCTGGTACAGTTTGAATAGCCTTTATGCGTAAGAGAGAGAGAGTACTTGCTTTTGAGCCTCTGCCCACTGATTTGGGGGTAGATCTGGCCAACCGTTAGGGGTTGGTAACGTGTGGAAGGAAATCTGTATCCTTGGGAAACTATATTTAAAACCCATTTGTCCTAGGTAATGAGTTCCCATTTTTTTTGCCTGCAGAACAATCTTTCCCCCTAAAGGAGCAGTCAGTTGAGAAGTGCTTGAAAGTTTTAAAATTAAGTCATTAAGACAGTTTACCATAGCAGGGAGTCTTACTACTCCCTGACTTGGAAGTGGGAGCCCCCCCACTACTTAGTCCTGTGCATACCCTGGGACTGAAGCCTGTGTGTTCGTCTGGTTCTGGGTTTGGACTGGGAAGGCCTGGAAGAGGCAGGAAAGGACCAGTTCTTAGAGGGCCAATGCCTACTAAATCTTGGAGGCTGTACTTGTAGGAAACCTTTAACAGTTTGCATAGATTTAGCTTTTTCCTCCATCTTTTTAAGAACTTCTTCTGCTTTGTTGCCAAACAGGCGGTCCTGATTTAAGGGAGCATCCAGCAATTTAGCTTTAACATGATCTGGCAAGGATTGCTCCTTAAGCCAAGCATGCCTTCTAAGTACAGACCCAGTGACAGCAGCCCTGCAAGATACCTCTAGAGAATCAAAACCACATTGCAAAGTATGTTTTCCAACCTGTTCAGCAGAATGCATTAAATCCTGTAAATCCTTGTTTTCAGCACAATCAGGAATCAACATCATTTTCTGTTTAAGCAATCCAATAATATGCTGCTGATACTTTAACGTATGAAACTGGCAATTTAAGGCCCTAATGGCCAAGGCTGCAGAAGTGTATACCTTCTTACCCCATCTAGCCAGTGCCCTGGAGTCTCTATCACAGGGGGTAGGATTTTTGGCAGTAGTAGCCTTAATGCCCTTGGGTCCCTGTGAAATGGTCTCAGGATCCGCAGTAGGATTTTTAAAAAAGAACTTGTGAGAGTCAGGAACCCTGTAATATTTATCAGGTTTTCTGGGAGCAAGAGGTAAAGAGTTAGGGGCCAAGCTAGATTCCGAAAAGGCATCATCAACAATGTCTAGTACAGGAGGGATAGCTAAAGGCCTGTGCTGGGGCAGGAGTAAGAAATCCCAAAGCCTCTTTTTAGAATCAGAGTAATCCTGGCTTTCCCAATGAATATGCTCCCTAAGAGTACGCAAGGTTTCACCAAAAGAGAAATCCTCTGGGGGGGGGGGGAGCAGAGGGAACAGAGTCCTCTGCATCAGAATCCTCATAAGTAGATAAGGGGTCCTGTCATCAGAGCAAACAGAAATTTCAGAATCCTGGTCAGAAGTATTATAAGCAAATTCAGTCCTAGGTCTCTTAGAGGGGGAAGGTTGGCTTCCCCTGATTAAAGTAATAATGTCTTCAGCCATTCTTATCCTTTGTTTTTTTAGGCATAGAGGCCTGACCATGTGGTCAGGGCATCGGTTTTCTAGGCATGTTTCGAGTTTTAGGCCTTGAAGAAGAAGATGGTTTCAGTTTAATATGCAAGTCAGTAGGCCTGAATACACCCTCAGAAGCCGGTGCCTGCAAAGCAGCTCCAGACCCATTCAAGATAGAGACATCCGCAGGTTCCACAGCTGAAGCATCTCGCGGCATACCAGACTCCGAATGGGTCTCAGTAGAGGCCTGTGAATCTGAATTGGTGGGTATCAGTGGCTGTGAAAGCGCCTCACTGAGTACCGGCAAACTGGCAACTGGCTTAGGAGAAGCGTCGTCAGCAGCTTTGGACCTAGGCGGCCTGTCTCTGTCTTTATCCTTGCATTTTTTCGGAATGTCAGTAGTCGGACGGCTTACCGAAGACATATCTAGATAATTGAACCGAGTACCAAAATATTTAGAAGCGAAAATATACCGACGACGAACAGTTCGTTGCTTAAATAAGCCACAAAACCGACAGCGAGGTACGTCATGGTCAGGGCCTAGGCAAGGAATACAGTGCAAATGAAAATCTTTATGAGGTATTTGCTTTCCACAAGTAATACAATTATTGACTTTTACTGACATCGGTTTAACGCAAGAAAAAGTTTCCCCAATGGGGTACTTAGCTTTAGCTGAAGACTTCAGTTCTGAAACTCGAAAACGAAAATTTCAGGAGTTGGCCGACCGGCACTTGCGAACTGCTTTTGCTTTGGGCACTGCACAGCAAGCAAGACTGGAGTAATGGTGTCGGCTGCATGCTTTATACCCCTGACTACCTGACGTCACGGAAGATGAGACAGCAACAGACGTAGGAACCAAGACTTTGATAATCAGGCCAACTGAGGGCTACTGCAAGCAGATAACCCAAATGTAATGACTGCAACAGTGAAACATGAAGAACATCCTTAGGTGACAGTTCTACCAAGGAGATTGTCTTTCCTTAAACACTGGTACATGCAAGGGGTCTGTGGCCTAGACTTTGGTACATCAGACATGGATGTGCAGGTGGTCTCCACTGCGGTTAAATCAGTATCTGTATCACTGCTGGTCTCAGGGCTGCATGCCTGATAAACCTGGTACTAACTTAGTTGCCAGTATTAGGGTCAGCATTGAAGATTTTTTTAACTACAGCCTTGAGATGTACCTTTCCTGGGCAACACTGCAGTGGAAGGTGAAATGACAGTCATTTTCAAGAGACTTTTTTTTTGAAGGGGGTAACCTAAGAGTGCCTTTTTTCATAGATTAGTGATGAATTCCTTCTGGTGTCTTTTTCTACTAGCTTTGTTGAATTGTCTATAGAACATGGACTCATGTAAGTTGCATCCTTTCAGTTAACAGTTGTGACTGTCACCAGACAATATTTACACAAAGCAGGAAGCATAGTTTGTATAATGACACAGGTTTGTCCAAATGGGTGAGCAGACCTTGGGACTGCATGCCAAAGATGAAGGGAATTTGGAAAGAAATTTGAAAACTAGCAAAAAAAAAACTGAGACAATAAAAGAGGGGTTACCTGAACATCCTTGCTTCCTGATGGACTGGAACAGCAGCATGAGAAAAGTACAGTTGTGTACACTTACCATAAATGTAGATGTTCGAGTGTATTCACTGCTGCAGTCATCACCTGTGGGTTATTCCTGCTGTGGTAGCCCTCGGCCGGCCTGAATACCACAGTCAATGTATAAAGCAAGGCAGCTGACTCCGTTACATCAGTTTTTCATGCCCTAACTAGTCAGAAGCCCAAGGAAATATGGTAAAGTGGTCCTGGTGGCTAAAAGCCACCGTATGAAGCTTATGTCTCCCTAAGGAAAGAGGATATAAGGGGGAAGGAGGGAGGGAAACCAGGACTGCAACAGTGAATACACTTGAACATCTACATTTATGGTAAGTGTACACAACTGTACTATGTTCTTCATGTTTCACTGTTGCAGTCATCACCTGTGGGAGGATTCCCAAAGCTGAGGAGAGGGGTGGTAGGATTAGTAAGAGACCAAGGCAGAAGGTCAGCATGCCCTGCAGAACTGCAGAGGCAAACCCTGCCCTAGCCTTAGAGTAAAGAAGTAGGTGGTGATGCTTTGTGAAGGTGTGGACAGAAATCCAGATGGCAGCTTCCAAGATGTCCCTGGTGGGAACTCCTCTGAGGAATGCTGTGGAAGTGGAGGCTGCCCTAGTGGAGTGGATACGAATAGACTTAAGAGGTGGTTTCCCATGTAATCTGTAGTAGAAATGGCTACAGTGTGATATCAATTTGGAAATAGTTTGCTTGGAAATGGGCTTCCCCTCTGCTCCTGGGGCAAAGCTGACAAGAAGTTGGTCTGTTTACCTGAAGGGTTTAATATGGTCCAGGTAGTATCTGAGCTGTCTGTGCATGTCTAGTGAGTGCAGAATTCTTTCCCTCCTGTTTTGAGGGTTAGGAAAAAAGGTGGGTAGATATATGGCCTGGTTGAGAGTCACATTAGTACCACCTTGGGCATAAAAGAGGGGTTATTCCTGAGGGAAACCCTGCCTGCATGGAAAATGATGAAGGACTCAATGGCCATCAGTGCCTGAAGTTCTAAAACCCTTCTGGCTGAGGTTCTAGCTATTAGGAAAGCAGTCTTCCAGGATAGGTATCTCAGTTCTGCCAAAGCAGCAGGTTCCAAGGGTGGTAAGGTTAGTTTTTCCAAAACATAATTCAGGTCCCATGCTGGTGTGGGTGGCCTTCTGGGAGGTCTGATATTAGAAGCCCCTCTCAGGAATTGTTTAAAGGTTGTGAGAACAGGGGCTGATATGTATCAAAATGAGCTGAAATAGCTAAGGCGTGGATTTTAACAGAAAAGAAGGAGAGACCACTATTGAGTAACTCAACTAGGTAAGTCCAGGATAAGAGGGATGGAAGGTTGTGAGGTACTGGCACCTCTGGACTGGCTCCAGGAGCAGAATCATTTCCATTTCCCTGCGTAAGATTTTCTGGTGCTGGGCCTTCTGGCCTCTGTGATAATGTCTAGGACCTGTCTGCTTAACAGGGGCCCCGTGTTTGCCTTTAGAGTATTAGCCATGCTGACAGTTTGAGAGTCTGCAAGTCTGGGTGCTGCACCCCCCCCCCCACCTGAGTCAAGAGGTCTGAGATCACGGGAAGCTGCCTGGCAGGCTGTAATGTCAGGCTGCGCACTACGGGGTACCAATGCTGTATGGGCCAATCTGGAGCAATGAGAATGGCCTTTGGTCTCTCCTCCCTTATTTTGATCAGTACCTTGGGAATAACAGGCAGAGGACAGAAAGCATACACAAAGAGGGAGTTCCAGGGGAAGGTCAAGGCATCCACCTTCCACACTAGGTGGGGATACTCCCTGGTACAGATTTTTTTCAGCTGGTGGCTGAGGTGCAAAGCAAAGAGATCCACCTCTGGAGTTCCTCACTCCTGAGTGACTTGCAAAAAGATATTTCTGTGGAGCTGCCATTCATGGGGATCCAGTAAGTTTCTGCTTAAGTGGTCTGCCAGGGTGTTGTTGATCTCTGGTAGGTATTGGGCTATTAGGTGTAATCCCAAGGAGGAGGCTGTCAGTCAGAGGTTCACGGCTAGCCTGCACAGAGGGTAAGATTGGGTCCCTCCATTTGTTAATGTACCACATTACTGTGGTGTTGTCTGTTTTGAAAAGGAGAAGCCCTGGCCTGAGGCGGGGTTTGAAGGATGTCAGAGCCTTTTGTACTGCAATCACTTCCTTCTGATTGATGTGTAAGGGAAGGTGATGGGCATCCCAAAGATTTTGGATGCACCTGCCTGCTAGGTGAGTACCCCAAGCAATGTGTGAGGCTTTGGTGGTGATGGTCTGCCCAGTTGGGCGGAGGATGAAGGAAAGACTCTTGTTCTTGGCACAGGCCCCAGCCCACCAGAGAAACTCGGCCCTTTTACAGGGGATCAGAGGGAGAGAGGTCTCAAGAGGCTGAGAATGCTGACACAAAAGGTTCTTTAGATACCACTGAAGTTTTCTCATGTGAAGCCTGGCCAGAGGAATTAGGATGATACAAGACGCCATGTATCCCAAGGCTTGCAGGAACTTCCTTACAGTGAGGTGACTTCTGGAAGCCAGCTGGGTAAAGTAGAGAGGCAGGAAGCTCTGCTTTCCTGGGGATAGGAAGGCCATTTGGGATGCTGTGCCCAGCAGTGCTCACAAGAAAATGATCTTCCTGAGGAGTGTTTGCTTTAATTTCTTCTCATTGATAGTGAACCCTAAGGAGGAGGGTTTTGACAAAGAGGAGGTCCTGGAGCAGCTTTTCTTTGCACCCTGCAAGAATGAGACAGTCGTCCAGATAAGGGTATGTTTCTCTGTCTGCAAAATGCTACGGCTGGGGCTAAGCATTTGGTGAATACCCTGGGAGCAGTAGATAAGCCCAAGGGTAGAGCAGAGAACTGAAAGTGTTGTGAGCCTGCTCTGAAGCACAGGAATTTCATGCAGGATTCCCTTATGGGGATGTGGAGGTAGGCATCTTTTAGGTCTAGGGTCACAAACCAGGCATTTTTTGTCTGCAAAGTTAGCATTTTGAATTTGGGACTACCAGGGAGGGTTCAGAATGGATAGATCCAGGATGGGGTGCCAAGTGCCGTCTTTTCTGGGAACAAGCCCCTTAGGATATTAGAGTTTGGACTTGTTTCAATGCCTCTGGCCACTGATTTGGAGGCAAGTCTGGGTACCCTCTTGGAATTGGGATTGCATTGAAAGAGAATTTCTATCCCTGAAAAATGATCTTTAAGACCCATTGGCCTTTTATAACAGAAAGCCAATTTTCTTTGCAGAGGGAGAGCCTTCCTCTTAGCTTTTGATGAGTGAAAGGAGGGCAGAGGGGGAGAGGGAGTCATTCAGAGTTTTTGCCATAGAGGGATGGCTTAGAACTCCCTACCTTTGGGGCAGAAGTGGTCCACTGTTTGGTTCTCTGGTGTCCCTGGGATAGGGGCCTGGGTGGTCTGTCCCTGCAGGGCTTAATTTGCCCCTGTCTGCTAGGTGCAGGAAAGGACCAGTGCTTACATGGAAAATTCCTGCTGAACCCAGGAGGTTATACCTGAAAGAAATCTTTTACTGTTTGCATAGATTGTGCTTTGTCTTCCATCTTTTTAAGCACCTCTTCTGCTTTTACTCCAAACAAGTGGTCCTTATCCAGGGGAGCATCAATTAACTTAGATTTGACTTGCTCAGTGAGAGGTTGATCCTTAAACCATGCATGTCTCCTAATGACAGATCCTGACACCGGTACCCTGCTTGAGGCATCTAGGACATCATATACACAGTGCAATGATTATTTGGCCACTTGACAAGTAGAGTGCAGTAAATCTGCTAACTCTTTCGAATTGGCACAGTCAGGAAAGGTTGACATCTTTTGCTTTAATAGCTCCAAAGTGTGTTGTTGATATTTAACATATGGAACTGACAATTGAGTTCTCTGATAGCTAATACTGCAGAGGTTCATACTTTTTTATCCCATCTATCCAGAGCTCTGGAATCCTTGTCAGATGAATAGGATTCTTAACTGAACTAGCCTTAGCTCCTTTAGGTTGCTCTGTAATGACCTCTGGGTCTGCAGCAGGATTTCTGTACATGTATTTGTGAGAATCTGGTACTCTGTAATACCTGTCAGGTTTACTGGCAGCAGGTGGGAGGAAGTCAGGGGCTAAGCTGTATTCATGAAAAACATCATCCACCACCTCTAAAATGGGGGGATGGCTAAGGGTCTGTGCTGGGGTAGGTCTAGAAACTCTCCTAGTCTTTTCTTGGACTGAGGGAAGTCCTGGGATTTCCAGTGGAAATGTTCCATGTGGGTATGAAGGGTTTTTCCCCAAAGGAAAGATCTTCTGGTGGGGAGGCAGAAGGAATGGATTCCTCTGCATCTGAATCCTCATAAGCAGTCAGAGGTTGTTCCTTTTCAAAATCTGAATAATCAGATTCCTCAGAATCCTGTTCTGTTAGTATTTCAGGAGAAGGGTGTCTTTTCCTTTTAGAAGTTGTGGACTGACTGTCCCTGATAAGGGAGATAAGATTCTCCACCATTTTAAACATTTAGGCTTGGGATGTTGGAGCAGGGGTAAGATGGTGGCTAGAGAGAGATTTTCTAAGAGTGGCCTGGCTTCTAGGCCTAAGAGTATCCATCGGTTTGAGAGAAATGGTAGTCGGATGAGAAGACGTCAGTTTTTGTCTAGATTCGGTAGTTCAAAAGGCCTCCTTGGACACCGGTGTCTGCGTTGAGGCTCCGGACCCAACTGAGGCAGAGACAACCAAAGATTCAGAAGACAAAGGAGATTTCTGTGGCATACCGGACTTTAAAAGGGTCTCTATAGAGGCCTGTGTAGATATCATATCGGGCATCAGGGGCTGCGAAAGCACCTCACTGAATTCCAGAGAACTGACGACCTGTTTAGTGGTAGAGTCATCAGAAGGCTTAGCTTTGTGTGATCTTGTCTCTATCTTTAGCTCTATGTTTTTTCAGAATGTCTACAGATTGTTGGCTGATGAATGCCATTTTGGAATGCGAAGATGGAAGCCAAAAATACCTGTCTACAATAAGAGCTCTACAACAAATGGTTTTCGGGTTAAAGAGGGCACAGAACTGGCAACGGGGAACATTGTGGTCTTGGCCTAAAGAAGTGACGCAGTATGAATGGAAGTCTTGGAGTGGGATCTGCTTTCCACAGGCAAGACAATTGTTAACTTTTTCGGACATCGGTTAGTGCAAGAAAAAAGGATCCCCAATGGGGGACTGAGCTTTAGACATTTTTAGCTGTAATTCAAACTCAGGTAGCGACCGACTGGCACACTTGCAAACTGCTTCTGCTACTGGCTCAATGGCAAGAAAGACTGATGTAATGGTGTCGGCTGCCTTGCTTTATAGCACTGATGACCTGACGTCACTCAACAAGTGACAGCAGCCAACGCAGAAAAACATTGACTCTGGTATTCTGGATGGCCGAGGGCTACCACAGCAGGGATAACCCACAGGTGATGACTGCAACAGTGAAACACGAAGAACATCAGATACTTGTTATGACAAAAATAACAAAAAGGAGCTATATAGCCTGACAGACCATCGCAGCAATGAAAAATGTGAGAGCTGGAAACCAAGAAACACAATTAAAATTGGGGTTGGAAGCAAACAGCCTAAAGGGTTCCAGGTACCAAGGAGCCCTGCTATCAAAAAGTAATCCAGCACAAAGCAAAGGTAAAATTGAATAAAGGCTTTATTGTGGCAAACTCCATGTAGAATGGCAAACCAGTTTCAGCTGAAAATTCAAGCCTTCCTCAGTGCAACAAAATATTCCATTAGAGCACACCCTAGTGTCTGCTTTTATATATGTAAAATTCAAATGCACAGAACTTCCAAAGCTGGATGGCATGAAATATTAAACAAGGAATCTTCCAGGATTATCAGGCTAGGGGCTTTATTTAGACCTGGCCTTAATGAATTAAGCTAGATTTTGCCTTGGTTGTTCTGCTCAATAAATTCATTCATTTCAGGTGTATTCCTTTAAACATACATATATAAAAGGAGACTAGGGTGTGCTTTAATGGAATATTTTGTTGCACTGAGGAAGGCTTGAATTTTCAGCCGAAACCGGTTTGCCATTCTACATGGAGTTTGCCACAATAAAGCCTTTATTCAATTTTACCTTTTCTTTGTGCTGGATTACTTTTTGATAGTACAGGTGTAATTGGTACAATCCGTTCACTCAGTCTACCTTGCGTATCTTTGGTTTATACCAAGGAGCCCTGCTGCCTGAAGTATGTAGTCCTACTTGTTATTGAAAATAAACCACTTGTTACCAGATGTCATGTTGCAAACATCAATATGAACCACATACATCACGTAATTCTCAGTGTAAACACTACGATACCAATAGAACATAAATGGAGTACACATTAATTTTCAAAATAATTCTTTGCAATGTCAGAAGCTTAAAAGTATAGCATTTTTTATTATTTTTTATTTTCCATGGAGATTAAATCTTTAAATTTCAGACCTGCAGGTCTTTCTGTAGCTTCACTCTGAGCTCACAAATTACCACATACCACCCTCAGGATGACCCTGCTTAAAATAAAATCTCACATCTCATCTTTTGAATCACCTTACCCTGGTCTAAGGAAATGTCAGAGCAAAATTCAGTCCCTTCACAGACTTTCTACATCTAATTTCCTCAGATTTTGCTCCTTTTAAATGAAGAGGACACTTGCAAACACCCAGGATAACTTTTTGCCAATACCCTCTCTTCTTCCCAGTCTGTACCACAGCTAAGGTCTTATGATTATCTAGTCAACTGCCAGGTGCAGCTGTCATGATTCTCCGATGCCCTTATCTGTTCTCTGTGCATTTCCCCCAATTGCTTACACAAAAGGACTTCCCTGCCCAGGAAGGGTGTGGCCTGCTCTGAGGGGTATGTTGGACATGGTGTTAGGCAAACTGTAGTGGTTGACTGGAGAAGGGCTCTGGGGAATAGCTGATGACAGACAGCTTTGGTTGCTGATAAAGGAATTAAAACAAATACATAGAGAATAGAGAATATAAAATGACACTGTGCCCTGATCAAATATTCTCACAGGAAAAAAATAAATATAAATTAGTAGAAGAATCTTAATTATATTACAGAGGCATCTAAAAGGAATGTAATAACTATCAATTGACAAAACTTGCATAGATGCCCAATTTGCTGACACCCACGGGACTGACAATCAGAAGAAGAAAGAAAAGAGACAAACTATGGGAAATATTGTTTTTTTTGGGGGGGGGGGTTAACCATTACACTCTCATGTAGAGTGTCTTCTCCCTGCACCCCATAACTGTATTATTCTAACTCCTGGTCTGATGCAGGTCAGGCCAAGTAAAACTTCTGAAACCTTATTCAACAAAATACTCGAACATCACAGATACAGTTTATCAATCCCTTGCTTATCTGCAAAATAAGTGTTTACAAACTGGGCTTCAAAGAATGGAATTATAACCACTCTGGAGACCACCCACAAAGTCTGTTATTGTGAACTTTTCTGGAATGATGACAACAGGCTGTGCCTCATTCCTTATGTAGATGTCACAAGCCATGATATTGCTACAGCATAATAGGAAGAGGCATATTCTTTTTAATTAAATGATGAATTAATTCACTCTGTGCACAACTGGAAAAGGTGATGGCTTTACTTGTGGCACAACACTTTAGTTAGCACCTATAACATTAATAAATTAATGGATTTGGCTCATTCCTTGCAACCTAACCTGCTCCCCACTTGTGAGCAGTATCAAAACCCAGCTAAGTTACCGTTTTTTGCTGTCTTTAAAACGAGTCTCTCTTTCTTATCAACAAATGTCTACTATTACAAACTCTGAAATAGCTGGAGCATACTTTGCATCATTGTGATGGATTATGTGCTTGCCCTACTTGCATATGCATCACAAACTCTCTCAACAGCATGTCAAAAGAGATGAGCATCTTTGTCTACATCTCAAAATTAAAATGCCTCTCACTAAAGACAGTTCAGTGTAATGTCCTCCGCTAAACAATGAACCAATTAGGAATCCCAGCAACAAGACCTTAATGAGATCTGGAACCTCTTCACTTTACTGAAATGAGTTGTTCTGACTTTTCAAAAAAAAAAAAAAAGCTACTAAACAAATTAAAGAAATAATAAGCTTTGTCTTTTGATTACCTGTCTTTTAGTTAAGAAAACATGGTTTGAAATAAAGGAAGCCTAGCTTTTCACAATAAATAAATAAATGAATACATAAAGTCTGAGTGACAGTAACAGTATAATTCTGTGGCTTCCCAAATATATGCATGCATTTCCATACCAATTTGTTACAGACAATCACCTTCCCCTCAGAAAACGTACACACATTCTGTGATTAAAAAAAGCACAAACAAAAAAAACTGAAGAATAACATAGATGAAATAGACTATCATTCTGTTCTGTAATGTAAATTGTTCTGTTCTGTCATGTAAAAGGGCAGTGCCTTGGCATTCCCTCACTACAAAACCTGCAAACTAATTCCATTACATTTCCCTGTCCTATTAAAAGATGAATATATAGTATAGTATAGTTTTATATATATATATATATATATATATATATATATATACTATAGTTAGTTCAGTATAGTTTGACACTTATCCCAACAACAATCTAATGCAAGTCCTATTAAAAAATCAGACATATCCAAATACTCAAAGCCAATGGTCTGTTAGTCTTTCTATTGTATATGCTGTTTTCTGAGGCATGTTGTCTTTTGTCCTCAAAGGAACATTTCCCATGTATCTTTATTTTTGCTTTTAGATAATTCCCCAAATGTAGACATTATACTTTTGGTGTGGAATACATTAACTGAGATGTTAAAAATCTGAACTATGGAATCATGAACTGTACTGTTGAGCTAAGACACACAAATTTACAGTTATAGTTCTGAAATTATTTCCTTAGACATGTCCATAAAAGATTAAGGTAACATATTCCAATAAAAGTGCTTAATGCATTCCATTCTGTTATATAAGCCAAACAATGGGGAGTATCAATTGTAAGACAAAATGTATAACCTCAAAACTGTGTAGAGGAAGGCCTATGGGTCTCACTTTTATGGCCTTAACTTGGTGGACCAACACTAAAAGAAATGACATTTGTTGAAGGTGATTCAGATATGTCACACTGCATGTACCTGAGCTATCTGGCTTGTGTCATTCCTACATGTTCCCCTGGCTATTACCAAGCTTTGCTCCCATTAAAGATGATATCCGAGTTGCTACTCTTAACAAATCAAAACATTAAGCCAACTTCTGCAAGCTGAGAAGAATGGAACACAATCCATAGCAAGAGGGGATAAAGGTGAGATAGGTACACAAAATCACCTGGAGACAGACAGTAAGGAATTTAGAAATAACTCCTTGTGCTGCATACACCTGAACAGCACATACTCATTTGTGTTGGGTAATGCATACAAACTCAACCTGCCCAAAAGTGGGATCATGCAAAAAGCCAAGGTACAGGTTACTACACTTGGGACAGAGGAACTCATAAAGCTAATACATCTTTGTGATCATCCAGGCTACCTTTGACTGCAAAGCACTTTTTGTTAAGCACATATATTCTTTATCCTGGCACATTAAAATGTTAATGTCTCAGTGTCAGGGATAAGTAATCCTAGTATAGAGCAGGTATTGGTGTTGGCAGGTTCTTGATATTTCTGCAACATATAGGAGAAATGATTAACCATAGTATTATGATCTGATACAGAGGTTATGTGGCGCTAAACATCAATTACTTCAGCAATTTTCTGTGTCAAAAATTCATCTTTTTTGTTGCTGTTTTGCAATATCAGTCTACTTCAATATATAGTACAGACTACTGTACACCTTGTGACATTACATTCGCTGCAAAAAAAATTGCACATTATGTTCACATGAACATGTATCATAAAAGCGCAGCACTACCCCCACTAAAGTCCTCAACCTTGTTTGTCTCAAATTCAGATCTGTAACAGCCATTACCTTAACATGAGAAAGTGATGGCTGTCACCCTGTCCACTATGAAGTGGTCTGAAGAAATATGTGGAACAGTGGACACCAAGCAAAAAAAGTTAAAGCTTGTCAACTTAAATGGAGGCCTATAATTTTGATAGTGTTCAGTACTGTTTTGCCCAATTTTCATCATCTTATTTGCAACCCAGCATTATAAACAAAAGTAGTAAAACATGCATGTCTTACCCCAGTAGCATGTTTGCACAGTGAATTTGTAATTTTTCTGATTGCAAAATAACAAATGTAATAGCAGCAGAATTAGTAACAACAATGATATTAACGCTAACAATTTTAGCCTGTATCAGTGAGTGCTGCCATGTTCATTCTGTGATATGAAGTAATGTACTCAGTGTAAGTTTAAAGAAGTGAAAAAGTTAAAAGACTAACACATCAATGCCAGCTTCAGGCTTTTGGACTTTATCAACAATTTTAATACAAATTTTGAATATATGTTTATTATGACTCTACCTCAAAAACAAAGTAGTAATACTTCCACATGTCATACTTTAAAGTTAAGTTCACTGCAACAAAAGTGAAATTTCCAGGAGAAGAAAGTGATTGTAGAGTCATTCTCCATGATGTAGCTTGTAGTTCAGTGCTTTAACTCAAAATGAGTACCTAAGAGAGTTTACTCTGTCAGTTTTCTCCAGAATAATTGTTACTTACCAGTGTTATGAGCTTGCATTGCGTTTGACAAACATAAGCACTTAACTTTGTGAATTTTCAGAATTGTTTCTAACAAAGTGATTTTTTTCAGCTGTATGTATGAAATAACAGGTGCCACATTTATGATGCAAACTGCATTCTACACTCAGCAAAAATAATTAAAATTCCAGCCTAGATCCAGTGGTATAGAGGGATAAAGTTATAACTACAGCCCACATGACCCATGTTTCACTAGTGTCTTGGAGGACTTGATGGTGCTGACAACACAGGATAGTTGGGGTGCAGCCAACCACAGAATGCAGCTACCACAGACTTGGACTGCACCAGTCCCCCAAGGAAGTTTTAGGATGCAAAAGATTTGACGTAAGGGTTAGGCTCACCATGCCACCAGTGAGTGGTAGCCTTCAAAGTGGGTGCATGGGAATGGACATTCATATGCAGAGAACACTGTGAGCCCTGCAGTGACATGTTCAGTCTCATTCCCCCACAAAGAAGAAGACGGAGTTAGGTCCCTCATAAACATCCTCAAAGTTAGGAGGTCAGCAAGGAAACAAGCAACCCTCATTGTTGCCTGAACGAAGGCCCCTCCTGACCACTCCTTCTTCCAGGGTACTGGAGGACTCTCCATAATGAAGGAGAATGAAGGGGCTCAAGTCCCTTGGGGGGTGCTTAATGGTCAGCAGACATGGAGGAAAAAGCTACTTAGAAACAATTCTGAAAATTCACAAAGTTAAGAGCTTATGTTTGTCAAACGCAATGCAAGCTCATAACACTGGTAAGTAACAATTATTCTGGAGAAAGCTGACAGAGTAAACTCTCTTAGGTACTCGTTTTATGAGTTAAAGCACTGAACTACAAACTACATCATGGAGAATGACTCTACAATCACAAGTGCAAAATGGCACATTTATTTTATTTATCCTTTGTTGTCTGTGGTAGTTCCACTAGGCTAGTGGTCGCTTTTCAGGGGAGGCTCAAGGTAGTATTTTTCTTACTAGGGGAAATTTGGCCAGGGCATTAGGATACTTCCCCTACTCTTTGGAGGACTCCATGGAGTGATCACCAGGGCTGTTACTGGTGATCACTGAATCTAAGATAGAAAATCTAAGATAGAGGCTGTGAGTGGAGACGAGCTGCAGAAAGAGAAAACAGAAACTGTAATTCAGAAGGAAAAATATGCTTTGGAGGTGAATACTGTGGCATCAGGGGGTCTGGATTACTCTGTTTTACAACAAATGATGGAAGAAGCAGACACTGAGAACTGGAGGCCATACAGTGCAGTGTGGTAATGGACAACATATTAGGCAAGGAGGAGATGACAGCAAGAACGAAAGATGCTGTAAACGATTGTATGGATACAGAGGGGGCCAGTACAGCAACTGGTTATAAGGGCATGCTCTGTGCTGGGCTGCAGGAAGATGGAACAGACAGCAGTAGACAAAGAGACACTGACAGCAGAGTTTCAGAGCAAAGACTTACGCAGCAGCAGGTTCCAGTGAAAGGCTGCAGCAGCTGAGATGGACTGGAGCTGTTGCGAATTGGGGGAAAAGGCCCATTGTACAGGTGAAAAAGTACGAACAGCAAATAAACACGTACTGTGTTTTATACAATGTTCTTATTCCCTTAGGTTGTCTGACTCATATTAGGGCTTTAACACATATAGGAACTCATCCTTTCTGTAAAATAACTTTGAGACATTCGCATTAGCAGAAAAATTTGCTAATGAATGTGAAAGAAGTAACATCTCTCCTTGGAAGGACTATGTTTATCAAAATTTAAATGCACAGTTAAAAAGAAAATTGTTGCTATAGTTTAGAGCAACTGAGATACAGGGAAATGAATTCTAAGCTTATGTTCGGGCATACATGATATTAAAAAAGATGTGGATGACAGAAAACTATGGACTGGGGGATGGAAAGTTTATGTATCTTTAAAAACAGAAAATAACAAGTTGCAACATGATAGTAATAAATGGGAGGTGGGAGTGTTAAGTACTGGGGGCAGCCAAAAGCATGCTGTTATATGTGGGGATGAATCACATTTAATCCAAGATTATACCAAAAGAAGATGTGGGCGGTGTGGGGAGTTTAGACATTCCAGGAAAAAAATATGTAAACCATATTGTAGGAAATGCAGAACAGATGAGCATTTTTGGTTTGATTATATTTCTTCATTAATTAGTGGACAAAGTGAGGACATTTGGGGGAAGAGTAAGTTTTTACACAAGAAAGGGTGGAAGTGAATGATAAAAGGTTTGCGTGAGGGTAAGGAATTACAAGATAAAAATATAGAAAAAGATACACTTGATGAAGTCCACAAACTAATACATGAAAAAGAAACACAACAAGAGATGGTAGACAGGTTTGCAGTTTTAGAAACAGAAGGAAGAAGGAGGTATAAGCTCTGAGTCAGAAAAAAAAGGCAGAGGGTTCTGTTAGGGGAAAGGCGAGGAGGAGGCCAAAAGATGAACTGAAAAATAAATGCAAAAAATGGGAAAAGGTTAATATAAGTATGTCATGAATGAATGTGAATAGAATGAAAGCTAATGTTAGAAGAATGAAGAGGTCTGAATGGTGTGAACAAACACATTGATAATTTGTTTACTTGACATATGGTGTACAGATATAAAAGGAAAAGGATGGGATATGAGATGACGTGGAAAAGAAAAGTAGTGATGACTACAGGGATTGAATGATATAGGTTCAAGTAAAGCAGTATTACTAAAAATGAAGACAGGAACACATTAGATGTATCAGCAGTGGTGGCAAGGAGAATTTTAGTGTGTGATGTAAGAAAGGGGCAGGCGTTGTTCAGGATAGTAGCAGTGTATGCCACTGGTAGATTTACTGGGGGGCTAGGGGAGCTAAAGCTCCCCTATCAGCAGTACCAGCATCAGGAATAAGACAAAAGAAGTTTTTTGGTCTTGATTTGGTTGCATCCAAATCAAGACTAAAAATCGGAATATTACCATATCGCCAAAAGCTGCTAAGGGGGCCACTCTGGCCAGTAGGCTTCAGCACATTTTTTTAAATAAGTATTTCTTAATATTGAGGCATCTTCTGATTTAAGGAGGACCATGCATGCATACATACACACTAACGCTGATATAAACACATCCTGCAATCACGTGCGGAATTTAAACTAGCCATTCCGGTATGAGAGTGAGTGAGTGAGTGAGTGAGTGAGTGAGTGAGTGAGAGCAAACACAGAGACCTGCACCGTGCCATGTTGCTGAAGCAAAGGAAAAGGAGAGGTTACACAAAGGATGGAGAGATTACTGCTGTTATACATGATGGTGTAGAAAGATGAAAGGGAACTGAAGCCTGTTGTCTTGTTTCAGTGGTGAGTGAATTTGCAAAAAAGAAAAAGAAATGGTACATAATATTCAATCCATCTAATTCTTTTTTAAGTGCAAGGTCCAAATTTATATAGGTTTGTGTAGGGTATAAGTATGGAAAACAAAAGTCAACATGTTTAATCAATTTCTTTGACTATTGTTAAACTGATTATGGAGTGGTAGTGGGCATTGCTTCAGATATCAGTGGGATATTTTTATCACGTTATTAGACTTTGATGCCAATAACTATTAGAACTTTGTCTATAAACTAATGAAAAAACTTTTCATTCTAATGGTGAAATGTTGAAAAGGACAGATTATAAACAAAGCAAACAAAAACAGTCCTTGAACCAAATAAGGAATCAGATGCAAAAACCAGAGAATACAAGATTAAGAAAAATAATCTGGTTCCACACAGCAGTGAAAATCAATATGTCCTTTATTGTAGTAGGTAAGTGCTTTCTCAGAATAACATCTGCTTCATCAGACCAACAAAGATAGAATAGCAGTTACATTTTTAAACACTAAAACATCCAATCAAAAATCAGATAAAATGTGCATCATAGCTAAAAGCCATGTGATAAAATACATCTGTAGAATCTACAGATCGTTAAAAAATTGAATAAAACAGACTAAATGAGCAATATGTACTTAAAACTGGTAAATACAATAGTAAAAAAATAGTAAAAGATGGACTATTGAAATATACACGATAAAATATTAAAAGAGAGATCAATGCTTTAATCACCATGCTTTAAGGAAGGGTTTCAGGGAAACTCTGTTGTTTAAACCAGGAGGTTTATCAGCTTGAAAGCGCAAAATCCATTTCTGTTCACTAGATTCTGTTCTATTATTTATGTCACCTCCTCTCTTGGTACTATGCAGAATCTCTAGTACCATAAAGCTAAATTTATGTTTTTTACCCTCTTTAGCTACATGTAGTGATAGTGCGCTGGTTTCTTTAACATTCCTGATATCCCTAAGGTGTTCAAGTATTCTATCCTTAAACACCCTGTTCGTTTTCCCTATGTAAAATGAGAAGCAAGTAGTACAATAGCAAAAATAGACATTTTTTGTTCGACAATCTGCATAAAAAGAAAGCAGTATCTATTTTAAAATCCAAAGTGGTATGTGTGAAATGATTACCAATATGTATATGTGTATAGATATTACAGTTGATTTAGTATTAAATGATCAATAACAGAGCTGACTCTTAAGTGATCTATTATTTCTAAAAGCAAAATCTGGCTGTGTGCCAATGACCCCATTCAACTCATGTACAGTTGACAGAATATTCCAGTTCTTTTTAATAATATCACATGCTACATGCACATTACTGGCAAAGGTCAATGGCATCCTTAGTTTATTCCTAGAGGTATCAGTGGAAGCATCACTTGAGAAAGTATTGTCAATATTATCCCCGTTGTTAATACTAGTGGGGAGGGGGGAAAAGTATGGCTGGCACTTACCTGATCTATGCCGCCATCCTTCTGCTATTTGAGAATCAATAAGTTTACTACTACAGCCTCTTTCTAAAAATTCTTGTTTAAGTGTTTGTAATGCAACAATGAGACTATCATCATTATTAAAAGGTCTCATAGTTCGAAATATCTGTCCTTTCAACACACTGAATTTCGTATGATTTGGATGCATACTGCCATAGTGTAGAACATTATTCTTTCTAACAGTTTTCTTATACAATGTAGTAGACACAGTGGATAAATTATTTTAGTAACTTTAAAATCCCAAAACTCTACTTCTTTATCAGAATATTCATAGGTAAATCTCAAAAAAGTATTCAACTGATTTAAGTATAAAAGAAACTCTTGTAGCCGCTGATCTGAGCCATGCCACAACAAAAAAATATCATCCACAAAACGTTTATACCATTTGATATTAACCTGGTATTCATTATTCGAAAGTACATGTTTAGCTTCCCAATTAGCTAGGAATAGGTTGGAGTAGCTATTAGAACAAGCTGTGCCCAGAGCTACGCCAACTTTTTGTGCATAATAAACATAATTAAAAATAAACACATTGTTTTCTAGGATGATTTCCAAAAGTGTGCAAATAAGTTTCACCTTAGTATCAGGGGTGTTTCTCTCACACAGTAATTCTCTGACATTTTCAATTCCCCATTCATTGGGTATAACAATGAACAATGATTCAATATCCAGAGTTACAAATAAACATTGTCCTAAGATAATTGTAGCCTTGTGAGACTATGTCTAGAACCTATTTGTCCTGGGTTATAATGTGCCAATTTTGAGAAAAAAGTGTTAGTTTTCCCCCTAAGAGTACTGCCAGAAGATAAGTGCTTGGTGCAGGCAGGGGGAAGTCATTGGGACTGTTTCCTGTATGGTTGTGATTTGTCTTCTCCACCTTTGGAGGTAGAGGCACTCCACTGCTTAGACCTGTAGGAACCTTGCGGCTGGGATCTGCCTCTAGGGCATCTGCATCTGCCCCTTTGAGGTCTGTCTGAGACTGAAAAGGACCAATTCTTTGTAGGCCAGTGTCTGCTAAATCTAGGTGGCTGTACCTGTAAGAAATCTTTGACCGTTTGCATAGATTTAGCTTTGTCCTCCATTTTCTTTAACACCTCTTCTGCCTTAACACCAAACAAGGTATCATGTTGTAAAGGAGCATCTAATAATTTTGCTTTAACATGGTCAGGCAGATTTTGTTCCTTTAACCAAACATGCCTCCTAATGACAGAACCTGTAAAAGCAGCCCTGCAGGAGGCCTCCAGTGAATCAAACCCACATTGCAAAATATGCTTTCCAACTTGTTCAGCTGCATGCAATAAATCCTGCATTTCTTTGTTTTTTGCACAGTCAGAATTTGCCATCATTTTCTGTTTAAGCAGTGTCATGATATATTGCGGATATGTGAGCATATGAAACTGGCAATTTAAGGCCATTATAGCCAAAGTAGCAGATGTGTAAATCTTTTTTCCCCATCTATCCAATGCCCTAGAATCCCTGTCAGAGGGGGTAGGGTTTTTTGCAGTAGAAGCCTTGACCCCTTTCGGACCCTGAGCAATAGTTTCTGGGTCTGCAGTAGGGTTTTTGAAAAGGAATTTATGAGTCAGGGACCCTGTAATATCTGTCCGGCTCAACAGGAGCTGGAGGTAGAGAGTCAGAGGTCAGACTAGACTCCGAGAACACATCATCTACAATATCTAACACAGGTGGAATAGCTAGAGGCCTGTGTTGAGGTAGTAAAAGGAAGTCTCTGAGTCTTTTCTTAGATTCTGAAAAATCTTGGCTCTCCCAGTGGAAGTGCTCTCTCATGGTATGCAAGGTTTCCCCAAAAGAGTGGTCCTCAGGAGGAGAAGCTGAAGGAATTGATTCTTCAGCATCAGAATCCTCATGGGTGGAAGAGAATATTCCTGATCAGAAGAGGAATCAGAAGAAATGGAAACCTAATCTGAAGATTCATAGTCTGTTTCTTGCCTAGGCCTCTTATCAGGAGGGTGATGAGAACCCCTGATCAAGGCAATTTAAGTCTTCAGCCATTTTGAGCATCTGTTTTTTGGGCATGGAGGCCTGTCCTTGTGGCTGGTGAACTTGTTTCTTTGCCTTTAAAGGTGTTTTAGCCTTTGTCTTTGAAGTTGGTTTAATATACAATTGTTTGGGTCTGAATACACCCTCAGAAGCCAATGCCTGCTCAGCGGCTCTGGACCCATCTGAGGGAATAATCTCCGAGGCTCCAATACCCTGAGTTTCCAGCGGCCTGGCCAACTCCACGTGGGAGTCGGTAGTGGTCTGTGACTCTAAAGTAGTGGGCATCAGGGACTGCGCCAGCGAACCGGCAACTTGCCTAGGAGAAGCTTCATCATCGGTTTTGGACCTCGGTTGCCTGTCTTTTTCTTTTCGTTTTTTGTGAACTCCGGTAGTCGGATGGCTATCCGACGACATTGTATAATTAAATCTTCGCCCAAAATAGCTTAATGCAAAATCGTACTGATGCTTAACAGTGCGTTGGTTAAATGTAGCACAAAACCGACAACTAGCAACGTTGTGGTCAGGGCCTAGGCAAGGAATACCGTAAGAATGAAAGTCCTTATGAGGTATTTGCTTCCCACAAGAAATACAGTTATTAACTTTTTCTGACATCGGTCTGGAGCAAGAAAAAAGTTTCCCCAATGGGGTACTTAGCTTTTAATGAAGACTTCGGATCTGAAACCCGAACACGAAAATCTCAGGAGTCGGCCGACTGGCACTTGCGAACTGCTACTGCTTCGGGCACCGCGTGGCAAGAAAGACTAGATAAAATGGCGTCAGCTGCATCTTTTACACCCCTGATGACCTGACATCAGGGAAGAGGCGACAGCAACCGACGCAGGACCCAAGACTTTGGAATTCAGGCCGACTCAGGGCAACCTGCCAGCAGGATAACTCAAATGTAATGACTGCAACAGTGAAACATGAAGAACATCAGAAAATACACCCCTGGCATCCCACCTGTGTCCCTGCTGGACAGGGGAAACAGGTGCTTACTTTCTGGGAACATGGGTGAAATTCTTGGGTAGGCTTATAAGGGCCTCTGGCCAATAGCCTAGTATCACCAACATGCTGGTTCAGAGATTCTTGTACTTTGTCAACGCAAATGCTATGGAACAGCTAGTCAGCACACCCACAAAAGGCTCAAGGCTCGAACGTCCTGCACATATTACTCACAAACATAGAAAAGCAATGTGTTATAGGACAAGATCAGGTTATTAAATCTATATTAATTTCAGTTTCATTAAGATGCTATAACATGACTGTTAAAAAGCAGATATAACTTGTATGCAGGGCTGGGGAAAATACAGTTTCATAAGTTAAGAGTTACTGCTGTGTCTCAACTGCATTCTTTTAATATGTAACAAGGAAAAGTGAGTGTTGTATGAAGTCGAGGCATGTTAGCTATTGTAAAAGGAATTTGTTAGCCTGACTCCTCCAGGCTAGGAGTGCGTTTTTGCTAGGGAAGGTTTGAAACATCCAAGGTCAGAAAACAAGACCCCTTGAAAGCAAGTGGGTCATGTACAGGAAGATGTTCACATGAAGTCTGAGGCGAAAATCACAAGGGATGAGGACATTTGCAAGGTTTTCTATTTGACACAGTCATTGTAACATAAGAAAATTGCATGACAAGGTTAAGGAAAATGTATAAAAATACAGTTTTTCTATGTAAAGTGAGACTGATTTACCAACTGCTATGAAGACAGTCTCCCAGCGCTGTAAGAATAGCATTTCTGTTTGCACATTCTGAAGTGCTGTTCCAGACTGAAGGCATATAAAGTACATTTTTAATTTATTTACTTATGACTAACAACTGCATCCCTCCCCTCTCCCCCATGCAATGTCCTTCCTGGCAAGATCAGACCATAAATCAGTCTCATTTGACTTAATTATACCACCAGATACCCCATCAAACCCAAAAATGCTTAAGAATTTTTCAAAGACAAATTACCTCCTACTAAGCTATGATGTAAGAAGTTTCAAAGCCCCCTCAAATGTAGATAACATGGACTCCTAATGCAGAGAAGTACACCGATGCCCTCTATAACCACTTAAGCAGTTGTATAGAATTGGCTGTATCTGACCAGATTAAAATCAGGTCTTGCCAAAAAAAAAAGCCACCTTTATGGACCTCTACTATAAACAGGCTATACAACAAGAGAAATAAACTAATGTCCAAAACCAAGAGGGAAATGGCTCAGCAGAGAAAGAAATCCCTCTCTAGCTTAAACAAACAAATTAGAGATCTTGACAAGTCCTCCAAAGCTAATTATGAAGTACAAATAAGGATAATCACTAGGCATTCTTTAAATATGTCTAAAATCTGAAAGGGAATGCCCACCTATGCACTAAACTGGTTGTAGATGGCACCACCCATACACAACTGGAGGTAATAGCCAACCTGCTGACAGATTTGGAGCAAACTTCACCCCTTGGCCCTCTAGTCACCCCGCAAAGTATAACTGCCACCATTCATCAGCTTATTATCTCAATACAGCAGGTCACCTTGGTGCTCTCGAAGGCCAAAAACATGGCATCAATGTGACCACACAACATCCCAGGGTAACTTTTAACATGATCTACCAGACCCACTAGGATCCCTGTTTAACAAGAGCCTATGAACTGGCTATGCTCCAGCAGAATGGAGGACAGCAACAGTAATCCCTCTGCACAAAGGGGGATCATCAACTGACCCTGGGAATTAAAGGCCCATAGGCTTGACTGCAAGGCCATGGAAAGGACCATTACAGACATTTAAAAGCACATAGGTAATACCCAAACTCTGGAGCCAACAAAGTTCAAATTAGTTAAATGTAGATCATGAATGTTAAACATGGTTGACTTCTTTGAGAATGCCACCAAGGCCCTGTACAAGGGAAAGACAGTTCATATCACCTATCTTGACTTAGTTAAGGCATTTCACACAACCCCCCACTCAGGTTTTATAGAGAAACTCTCCCAAAAAGGAATTAATCCTACATTACCAGATGGGTAGCCAACTGGCTCACTGACAGGGAACACACTGCCAAAGTGGGTGAATTGACCTGTAGCAAAAGACCAGTCACCAGTGGCATACCACAGGGTTTTCTGCTAGGCCCCTTACTGTTTGGAATTTATTTCTCAGAAGTCCAGGCAAACTTGTATGTACTGTGGCTGACCAAGTATGCTGATGATTGTAAATTGGGAACAATCATTGAGTCCTCAGTGATGTTAATATACTGCAAACAGGGTTAGTGCAGGTAAATGATGGTGCCATAGCCATGGATTAAAGCTAAATGCAAAAAAAATGTATTATTATTCCCTTTGGGAAAGCTGACATCCTTAATTACATTACAGACAGTACCCCCCCCCCCAAGTGCAGACACAGTGATAAGTAATCTGGGTACTCAAGCTGATAGCAATCTGAACTTTGACTACCACATATCCACAGTAGTAAGGAAATCCTTCTATGTGGCACATTTTATAAGTAAAGGCATTGCATCTAGATCTAAGGGTGTTACAATTCCATTAAACTCATCCATCATAAGACCAATAATTGAGTACAATGCTCCGTTTTGCATGTACCTCAACAGATATCTGCAACAACTGGAGAGCCCACACAGGTTTCTCACAAAGAAATTACAGGGGTACCCAAAACAATTCTTGCATGAAAAGACTGAAAGCCCTGTCACTGTATTCTGTCTCTGAAAGGTTGCTAAGGTGTGACCTGTGCCTGGCTAACAGGGCACACTCTGACTCGACCCTGATGGAAATGCTCAACATTCTTAAATCAAAGTGCACAAGGGTCACTCGCTCCAGGGATCTTAACCTAGCCTCTGACATGAACAGGTTATGCTGGAGAGACAAATACATCTCCCAGAGACTGTCACCTCTCTGGAACAAGCTTCCAATTCACATAAAATAGAGCCCTTCCCTGACCCTCTTCAAACATAACCTAGGTCAATGGATGGGTGACTGCTAATTCACTCCTGGAGTGGCCACCATGACCCTCCTGGACAGTGGAACTTGGTATTAACTACCATAAACTCTTACCTATGTGAACTTTTCTCGCCTAACCACTGACAACTGGGGCAACTACTAATAAATATGGTTAGGCTTCTAAGGGCTCTAGGCCTGTTAGCCTAGTAACCTTCTATGAACCTATGAACACTCAGGACTGCAGCACCCCCTCCCCCATGCTACACTGCAGTGTCTGCAATCAATGTACTTGACGTGGGAATAGAATATTACAATCACAGTGCAAAATCACCTAAGAGACAATACTGTGTGATGACTGAAGTATATTCTATGTCGTATGAAGTAGACCAGTAGCTGACCTACTACTGATCTGGAAAATTGTTGAAGGCATGATAAAGTGGCTGTCAATGTAAATGCCAGGTCATACTTTTCACATGTTTACGTGTGGAAAACAATTTTAGAAGTCATTAAATGGATATGATTTGGATGTTCATGCATAGTTTGGAGGTAAATATTAAAGAAGACAAAGAGAAGTGTCAATGATACAAAGAGTATTAGAAAAAGGTTACTGCGGTAAGGAAGAGTGAGAGGAGAAAGAACCATATAATAAAGGTCACTGGAGCAAAAGTGAATTGAGTACTGCACTGACTCTCTCCAGGTCAGATAACATAAGTATGATGGATGACTAGCTAGTCAGGAAATGGGATGGGGTCATTATAATAGAAATACTCAATCTACCAGACCTGGAGTGCAGTATCCCATCATCCAATATAAGCAAACAGAGAAGATTATCTGGCATATTCACCATGGAAGAGTTTAAATAAAACATTGGTTAAACCAAGAAAGGAAAAATTATCTTAGGGCGTTGAGCTGGGTGAACTACAGGTTAGGGCTCTACTGTCTGGTGAACATACAACAGTATGGTTCAAATTCAGCGTGGAAAGAACTTCTGAAATCCTATAAAGACCATATTTTGGGCCCCATGTGAGCAGACTGACAGAATGGATGGATGTTAAAAACAGAGATCTGGATGGATGTTAAAAAAGTACAGTTTTGTACCTACCATAAATGTAGATGTCCGATTGATATGCAACTGCAGTCAAAACATATGGGTTGTCCTGCCTCAGGCAGCCCTCGGTCGGCCGGATTCCAAAGTCTGGGTCCGACGTCGGCTGATATCGCATTTCTCTCCGACGTCAGTGCGGCTGGAGTATATAAGCATCAGCCGACGCCATTTTCTTCAGTGTTTCTTGCCCTAGATGCCAGGTGCCCTCCAAGGAAGGCTGTAATCAAATTGGAAGACAAAAACAGGATTCCAGACAAATAAGTAAGCAATAAACAGATACACCATAACAGATATCCCCAGCTAAGAAAAACAGGGATAGGAGTGGACCCAAGGCATAGAGGGTATGGAGGGAGGGAAAATCCGACTGCAGTTGCATATCTATCGGACATCTACATTTATGGTAGGTACAAAACTGTACTATGTCCTTCAAGAATGCAACTGCAGTCATAACATATGGGTTGAATACCATAGCTTAGCTGGGGAGGAGGAATGCTCTAGGAAAGAGATGGTGTGGCAATCAAACCCTGCAGGACTGCCAAGCAAAGCCTGCTCTGGATCTGGAGTATAAAGGGAGATTGTAGTGTTTGGAGAATGTATGCACGGAGCTCCATGTAGCAGCTTCTAGAATGTCTTTGTAGGCACCCCTCTTAAGAATGCTGTAGAGGTGGCTGTAGCTCTGGTGGAGTGTGGTCTGACATTGGCTGGAACATTCTTCCCATGGAAGGAATAACAATATCTGATGCAATGTCCAATCCATTTTGAAATAGTCTGTTTGGAAATTGCTTTTCCTTGTACTCCAGGGCGTAAGCTACAAAAGCTGATCAGACTTCCTACTGGTCTTGGTTCTGTCCAGGTAGTAGCGAAGTTGTCTGTGAATATCCAAGGTATGCAACAGTCTTTCCCCTTTGCTCTCAGGATTGGGGAAGAAAGTAGGCAGGTGAATAGCTTGATTTAAAGAAACCCTGGATACCACCTTTGGCATAAAAGTAGGGTTGGTTCTTAAGGAGACCCTGTCTCTGTGAAAGATTATGAATGGTGGTATTGCCATTAGGGCCTGTAGTTCCGAAACCCTTCTTGCTGAGGTGATTGCCAACAGGAAAGCTGCCTTCCATGAGAGAAATTGTAAGTCCACTGAAGCTGCTGGCTCAAAGGGAGGTAGAGTCAGTTTTTCTAGGACAAAGTTGAGGTCCCAAGCTGGCACTGGAGCCTTTCTTGGTGGCTTAATGTTCTTGATTCCCCTGAGGAATTGCCTTAACAAAGGATGTGAAAACATAGGTGGATCAGTGTTATATCTAGCTGAAACAGCTGAAGCATGTATCTTTATGGAAGAATAGGAGAGTCCATTCTGTAGCATATCTGCCAAATATTCCAGGATGAGTGGGATGTTCAATAATGATGCATCATGTCCCTTGCTGGTATTCCAAATGCTGAATCTCTTCCATTTTGCTAAGTAAACCTTTCTGGTGGATGGTCTTCGAGCTTCTGTTAATATCCGCTGAACTTCCTTGGAGAGAGATAGATTGAGGCTATTCATGGAATCTCCCAGGCTGTTAACTGCAGCATCTGAAGGTTTGGATGCAGTGTTTTGAAGTTGTGTTGAGTCAAAAGTAGGGGCCATTGGGGAAGGGCCCACTTTTTGTTGTAACATAAGCTCCGTAGTAGAGGATACCAGTGTTGACTTGGCCAGTCTGGAGCTATTAGGATCCCCTTGGGCCTCTCTGCTTTGATCTTTAGTAATACTGTGGTCATCAGTGGCAGGGGTGGAAATGCATAGATTTTTAGGGAGTTCCAGTTGAATGAAAGAGCATCTATTTTCCAAGCTTGTGGATGATATGTCCTTGAACAGAATTTTTGTAGATGATGGTTGAGGTGGGAGGCAAACAGGTCTACTTCTGGCCTGCCCCATGTCGAGGTGAGTTGTGTGAAGATTTTCAGATGTAACCTCCACTCGTGTGGATCTATGAAATTCCTGCTTAGGCTGTCCGCCAGCACATTGTCTTTGCCTGGAACAAACTGGGATTGCAACTGTATGTTTAGGCTCAGTGATTTTTCCCAAAGATTCATTGTCAGTCTGCAAAGGGGTAAGAATGGGTGGCCCCCTGCTTGTTTATGTACCACATCACAGTGGTGTTGTCTGTCCGTATCAGTAGATGGCCTTGCTGAAGTTGTTGTCGAAAGGCCTCGATGGCATGCATTACTGCCAGCATTTCCTTTTGGTTTATATGCAGATGTGTTTCCTTTGGAGACCATTGTCCTTGTATACATCTGCCCTCCATGTGCGCCCCAACTCCAAGGTCTGAGGCATCTGTGGTCATGGTCTGTGTTATCTGAGGTTTTCTGAATGACATACCTGTGTTTGCCTGGCTTACCGAGGCCCACCATAAGAATTCCTTTTGTAGGCATGGAATGAGCGGTATGGTTGTTTCTAGGTTGTTGCTGTGCTGAGACCATAGGCTTTTTAGGTACCATTGAAGCTTTCTCATATGTAGTCTTGCTAATGGAACCACGAGAATGCAGGATGCCATGTAACCCAGGGCCTGTAGGAATTTCCTTGCAGTCATCTGGGTGAGTTTTGCCAAACCTTTGAAATAATGAGTTAACTTCTCTTGCTTGTCTTCTGTCAGGTAAGCCATTTGAGAGGCTGTGTCTAGATTGGCTCCTAAGAAGGTTATTTGCTGGGATGGCTGAAGTCTTGACTTTTGGAAGTTGACTGTGTATCCCAGAGCCTGTAGCAATTGTATGACATAGTTCAAGTTTTTGTCAAAATCAATTTGTCGTCCGCTTGTATGAGGCAGTCGTCCAGGTACGGGTAAATTTGGATCCCGTGGAGCCTGCAATGAGCAATTACTGAAGCCAGGCATTTTGTGAATACTCTGGGCGCAGTAGATAAGCCAAATGGCAATGCTGAGAATTGATAATGCTCTGGCCCTGCAAGAAATCTGAGGTATCTTCTGCAGCTGTGTCTGATAGGGACATGCAGGTATGCCTCCTTGAGGTCCAGAGTAATCAGCCAAGACCCCTTGCCCAGCATGGGAAGGAGTTGCTGTAGAGTCAGCATTTTGAAATTTGGTACTATGAGAAAGGTGTTTAATGCGGACAAATCCAGTATTGGTCTCCATTGAGTTTCTTTTCTTGGAACAAGGAACAATCTTGAGTAAAACCCCTGGCCTTGTTCTTGTCGTGGAACTCTCTCTATTGCTTTGATCTGAGCAAGCAGAGAAATTTGCTTGATAGCCTCTGCCCTCTGGTTTTGTGGTAGGTTTGGCATGCCTTGTTTTCTTGGTAAGGTATGGAAGTGGAACCTGTAACCTTGGTCTATGATGTCCAAAATCCATTTGTCCTTTGTCAATTTGTGCCAATTGTCTGAAAACAGAGATAATTTTCCGCCCAAGGGAGCTTCTTTTTGCTCCTTGGTCAGCGGAAGTAGAGGAAAGTCATTGAGATTGTCCCTGAGGGGCAGGGGAGACCCCTGCATCACTTCTTTGGTTTGCTGATTGCCATTGCCGCCCCCTGTAAGAACCTCTGTATTGTCCTCTTCCTTGGCCATGCCTGTTTTTACCCCTTTGAAATCTTTCAGGATTGGGAAAGGACCAGTTTTTAGAAGGCCAGTTCCTGCTGAATCTGGGTGGCTGAACCTGGAGGAAATCTTTGACCGTCTGAACTGATTTTGCTTTTTCCTCGATGGACTTTAACACATCTTTAGCATTAGCACCAAAAAGCTTGTTCTTTTCCAAGGGTGCATCAAGAAGTTTTGCCTTAACATGATCTGGTAGAGGTTGTTCTTTTAACCATGCATGTCTACGAATGACCGCCCCTGTCATAGCTGCCCTACATGAAGCTTCCAGTGCATCATATCCACACTGCAGAAAGTGATTGCTGACTTGCTGAGAATTATGTACAGCTTCCTGCAAAGACTTCCTGTCTAAAGGTTCAGGAGAGGCCAATGTTTTCTGTAAATCATCTAACAGGTAATCCTGATATTGAAACATATGAAAGAGGCAATTCAAAGCTCTCATAGATAAAGTAGTGGAGGTGTAGACCTTTTTCCCCATCTCTCTAATGACCTAGCTTCCCTGTTGGAAGGCAAAGGGTTTTTGGAGGTGGATGCTGAAACCCCTTTACGTCCCTGAGAAATAGTTTCTAAATCAACAGCATGGGCCCTAAAGAAATGAGAATGTGTTTCTGGGACCCTATAATATCTGTCTGGCTTGGCTGGAGCAGGAGGAAGAGTATCCGGGGTAACACTGGAATCAGAGTATAGGTCATCCAAAACATCAAGCACAGGAGGTATAGCCAGGGGCCTGTGTTGGGGCTTTTTAAGGAAGGTTCGAAGGTGCTTTCTGGAATCAAATATTCCTGGCCTTGCCACTTAAAATGTTCCCTCATGGTATGCAGAACTTCCCCAAAAGAAATGTCCTCAGGAGGGGAGGCCGAGGGGATGGAGTCCTCTGCATCCGAATCCTCATAGGTCTGGAAGAGCTCTTCCTGGCCATCGGAGTGAACAGAGTCCTCAGAATCTTCATCTGAAGGGATAGGGTCAGAGGGTTCAACCCGGGGCCTCTTATCAGGAGGAGGCTGGGATCCTCTCTCAGGATGGGCCTGTGAACCTCTAATCATGGAAATTAAGTCTGCGGCCATAGTCATGATTTGTGATTCAGGAGTAGGCTGAGGCAAGGCTTTAACAGTAAGGTGCTTGGTCTTGCTGGCTGCCTTAGCACGTGTATAGGCCTTAATGGACATGGGCATAGGAGGCCTAGCAGCTCCACGTGCAGGGGTGACCTTGTCTACAGCAATGGTCTCGGGCATTTCCTCGGTTACAGTATCCGGAGGAAAATCTATAACTGGCGTCGGTGTGGCCTCCGGTATCAGAGGTATTGGAAATGCGGTGTCTTCGGTTCGGAGCAGTGAAATAACTGTCTGAGGGGGAACCGGAGCACTCGTGGTAGGTTTTGGCGTGGAGTCGGTGGAAGACGCGGGCCGAGGATGTCGGTCCCGGTCTTTTCTTTTCTTAGGAGTCTGCGATGTCGGAAGTTCCGACGGCATTGTATAAGCAAATTTATCGCCGAAAAAGTCTTCAGCGAACTCCGCCCAGCGCCTGAGAGTGCGCTTATTGAAGCGAGCACAGGCGACACAGGCTGAGACGTTGTGGTCTGGGCCAAGGCAAGGAAGACAGTAAGAGTGGAAATCCTTATGAGGTATTTGTTTACCACAAGACAGACAATTGTTAACTTTTTCAGTAATTTCTGACATTGGCTGAGGCAAGAAAAGGTCCCCAACGGGGTACTTAGCTCTTTTGATGACTTCGGATCGAAGAATACAGGAGCTGACCGACCGGCACTTGCGAACTGCTTCTGCTTCGGGCACCGCGCGGCAAGAAAGACTAAAGAAAATGGCGTCAGCTGATGCTTATATACTCCAGCCGCACTGACGTTGGAGAGAAATGCGACATCAGCCGACGTCGGACCCAGACTTTGGAATCCGGCCGACCGAGGGCTGCCTGAGGCAGGACAACCCATATGTTATGACTGCAGTTGTATTCTTGAAGGACATCAGAGATCTGGGAAAGTAGTAAGAGACCATAGTACAGGATGACTGTTAAAAATCATACAAATAGCTCTCTAACAACGGATGCAAAAATGCAACAGCTGCCAGGACATTCAAGGTGACTAGCTTTACTTACTACTGATATAAAGAAAGCAATAAGTATTAAGGGTGAAAAATGAAGCAGAGATTCGAAACAAGGTGTTAGAAAAATATGTATTAATATGTGTATGCTTAATGCCAAATTAATAATCAAGTGTTTTTAATATGCTTTTCATTCTATTTCTCATGCACTGTGATTTATATAAATTGAGTTTCATCTGAGACTGGAAATATGCTTACTAAAACTGCAGCATGCTTACTGAAACTTGCAAGTTGCCCTCTGACCTAGTAACTGCTAGCACAGCAATATTCTTGTTTATGCCTTGTGAAAATGTACTTGAGAAGCAGGTGTTAATCTGCTAGGTCAGAAGCCTATGAATAGACAATATACCATTTTATAAATGTAATGATTCTAGACAAACAGCCTTGTTCAGAGGATGGGAACCTCTGCAGCTGCAGTAGTTTAGAGATAAGGTAGACAAAGGATTATTAGAGAAATGAACTGCTAGCATTGTGTTCGATTTAGCTATAGTATCTTGAATGTAACATAACAAGTATCTAACTGAAAGTAACCAAGGCCATGTTGTTTTCCTCAGGAAGTTTCACATAAAAATTGTTTAAATCAGCAGAAAATCATGGGAAAGATGGTCAGCAGGTGATGACCAAAAGGTGGCAATCTGTTACGTCAGCATGGCAGGACAGGATTAATTTGATAACCTATAAAAATGAATGCATTTCCTGTTTCTGGTTAGACAAACTCTGTATTAGCACGTTTTTGTCTCCTTGCTGCAAGATTAAAGTGCCTTAACCTGAACCTACCGTGTTTTGATCATTTTTAAAGTATATTTTCCCTTTGACAGATTGGTCCTTCGGACCGGAAAACGTATCTCTCACTCTGGACCTAGGTCAGAATTGGGCCCGGTGGCATGCATCCGTACGGAGAAGAGGCCAAATCAGCTCTTCTGTTTTGAAAGACCTCCGACTGAATTGTCGTTCGAAAGAGGCCAGCCACTGTTTCTGATCTGGGATTAGAGGATGAGTCAACGATGCGGTGGATCAACTCACGGAGTGTCAGGTACGTAGGAATTACCTTATTTCTGTTTCAAGATCAGGGACCAGTTACAGAACTGTTTTTTGTCAGGTAAATTTGCCTATGCAAATTAGGGACAGAAAAGGGGGTTACTGTTTTTTGTCATTGATCAGGGAAACAGAATAGGTAGACGGTTATTCTAGATAAACTGTGAAAAAGGTGTAGACTTGTGGTACCATGTGATAGAAAGGGTTACGTAACAATTTACAACTTAGCTAAGACACCAATGGGAAATCAGTGCACAAAAAGTTCCTGGGACACGCCCCTAACTGAAGACGCAATGTATAAGCAATTACAGAGTGCCGATAATATTAAATATTATACCAAATGGGTCGATAAGTACAAATTCGAGGGTAATTTAGATAAATTTGCACTTATGAAACTTGTAAAACAGTTAAAAATAGATGCAAAAGGTCAGTTAAAAAGGCAGAAACAATTAGGAATCCCTCAGGCGCACAGGTGGCTTGAGGAAGCAAATCGTAGGGAGCAAAGAATTAAAAATTCAAAAACGATGTTTTTAGACAAAGAAGACAATAATTTAGTAATAGCAACGGCCCCTCCTTCGCCCCCTCCACTTCCGTTACCAGAATATGAAGTGAGTGGATGAGCTGATCCACCTCAGCTATACCCAGCTGTCCCTGCAAAAGCACAACCGTTTGTCAGGGATCCCATCGAGACCAGGTCTCGAACGCGCGACTTGAGGAGAGAAATTGAATTAAATGAATTAAATAGGGCATCACAAACTATGAGTGAAGAAGAGATATGTCCGCTCATAGAAGTACTGAATCCTCAGGCAGGACAAGATCCGACTCTTTTAGTTTATAGACCATGGACACTGGAAGATATCTGGAAAGCCACAGAAGGTATTCCCCATCCAAAGGTGAATTTTAGAAAATTTTTAGAAGATTTACAGGGTATGAGATTAAGTTACCATTTGAATGGAGAAGAAGTAGAAAAAGTAGTTAGACAAACTGTGGGTCCAGACTGGCACATGATTAGTGGCAACTGGAATCCTCGTGACGCACAACTTAGACCACTCCCACATACTGATGCAGAACTGGATGGCAGAGTAAAGGGTCTAACAGACCGAATCTCTGAAAAGTGGAAGCCTAGGGCTAATTGGACTTGTATTAATCAATGCATACAGCAAGAAAAAGAAACAGTAGATGGGTACTATGCCAGATTATTAGAGTGCTTTAACAATCATAGTGGCATGACAGTTCCTGAAAATCAAACGAATAATTCCCCGTATGAACAACAATTGAAAAATGCATTTTTAAAAGGTTGCATTGCACCTATTAGTAGCTTCATTACGAAGCATATGATAGATCATCGAACAAGTAGGTTACAAGCCTTACTTGAATATGCTAGACATGCAGAAAGACATTTTAATAGTAAAAAGAAAAAGAAAACCCAAGTATTTTCAGCAGAAGATGGGTCAGAAGTATTTGTAGTACAAACTGGGAAAAAGGGTAAGAAAAATACCCAGGGAAATAAACAATCTGACAAACGATCAGAAGATTTCGAGGAAAGAAAGAAAAAGGGTGAATGTTTTAAGTGTAGGAAAAAAGGACATTTAGCAAGGGATTGCAGGCTAAACAAGAAGGCGACTACAGAAAATATGGAGGATGAGGAATGACTATATGATAGTCAGGAATCATTAGAAGAGAGTGAGCAGGGAAAGGTAAGTGTAAATGTGATAGCAGGAGAAGAGGATGTGACACAAGGGGTAGAGGATGTATATGAATACACAGACATAGAAGAAAATTAAATTTTAGACCTAGCTCTTTTGAGCTTAGAACTTTACTTAGCAGACACGAAACCGGAAGTGACGCTTCTGGTGGAGGGGAGGGAAGTTAAGTTTTTGTGTGACTCAGGGGCTTCACGCACCCTGATACACCCTTCCAAACTACCGGAAGATACAGAATCACCGAATTATATACTAGTGAAAGCAGCTAATGGACAGCTGTATCGGGAGCCACTCTCCTGTGACATTACAATAATAGACCCCGTTTAAGGGATGACTCAGAAAAGTAAAATTGTAGTTTCTGCAAAATGCCCAGTGAATCTTTTGGGTAGAGAATTGATGCAGATATTTGGCATAGCCGTAGTTCCAACCATGCAGGGTATGGAAGCACAGCGACAAATGGACACTTTTGTAGTGCGACTGGAGGGTGAAATGTATTATTGGTATAGCCAGGACTTGGTTACGACTGGTCCAGGGGCAGCAACCGAAGAACTAATGAACGTAGCTATTAGCAAGTTCCCCTCCCTTGACATTGACAAACAGCATCTTCTGCATTGTACTCTATATTACTGTAAAAGACCAGGACCTGATAAAGATTATGAACAAGAATTGTTTCAAAACCATGCAAACAGGCTAGTATTGCGAAACTTGTACTGGGATGCAGAAGGGAACAGTGTAGCAAGCTGTTCATTGCCCCAGGAGTTTTTAGCACTTTACAAATCTAATTGACTGCCCCATGTTAGTTTGACTAAGAATAAAACTTTAAAATGGGCAGACTTAGGTGAAAAAGTCACGAGGTGGGAAAAACAGACAGAATTAGAGCTCTCAGAACAGGGAGTACAGAAACAGAAATTGAATTGGATCACACAGACACACCCAGCTGTACACTCACAGGCTAGTGAGGATAGCTGAGTATCACTCTTATTGGAAGAAGAGGAAGAAGAGGAAAAAGCCTTGCGAGACATACCAGATATTCTCTGGTCAGCAGGGAAATCAGATGTAGGACTCATACGAACAGCAGGACCAGTTACCATAACGCCAAAGTCAGCATTTAGACCCCAGAAAAGACAGTATCCCTTGAGAAAGGATGCAGAGGTAGGAATCAAACCTATCATAGCAGCCTTACTTAAGGAAGGAGTCTTAATAGAATCTCCTGATTCACCCATGTAACAACACCTTTATTTCCTGTCAAGAAAGCAAACGGGGAAAGGCATATGGTCCAAGACTTACAAGCAGTGAACAATGCAGTTATACCCAGGGCACCAACGGTGCCACATCCACATACCTTACTGAATGATTTAAAGCCAGAACAGAAATACTTTTCAGTGGTAGACATAAGTAATGCATTTTTCTCTATACCGATACACCCTGACAGCCAATATTGGTTTGCATTTACATTTCAGGGAAAGCGGTACACATATACCAGATTACCGCAGGGATATTGTGAAAGTCCAACAATATTTGCACAGGAAATGGCAAGCAACCTGGCGGGATTTATCCCACCGAAAGGTAGTCAGATTCTACTTTATGTAGGCAACATTCTGCTGGCAGCCCCCACCCAGCAAGAATGCAAAGAAGACACGGTAGCTTTGTTAAAATTTTTAGCTACTCAAGGTCACAAAGTAAACAAAGACAAGTTACAGCTTTGGAGAAAACAAGTTAAATACTTGGGATATGTAATATCCAAAGAAGGTAGACTATTAGATGAAGACAGAAAAACAGCGATTTTACAAGCACCTGGACCAACTACTAAGAAGGAAATAATGTCCTTCCTGGGAACTACTAATTTTTGTCGGAGTTGGATACCAAACTATGCTTTGGAATCTGCTCCACTGGCTGATTTAATATTTAAAAAGCCGTTGGCTGCACAGGATTTATTACAATGGACACCTGAAGCAGAAGCAGCTTTCTGTAAGCTGAAAAGTACAGTTTTGTACCTACCATAAATGTAGATGTTCGAGGATCTACATTGCTGCAGTCATAACCAATGGGTAGTCCGCTGTCCTCGGTCGGCCCGAATACCAAAGAGCTGGACCGGCGTCGGTCATTGTCGCCTAGAGCTGACGTCAGTACGTCGTAGTACTTAAGCGCATGACCGACGCCATATCCTCAGTCTTTCTTGCCCCAGATGTCAGAAGGCCTAAGCCAAAATAGTAAACACCCAACAACCACCAGTGTGGAAATAAAGATAATCCTAAAAGAAAAAAAACACAAAATATATATATATATATATATATATATATATATATATATATATATATATATATATATATATATGTATATAAAAAGAGGGGAAGGAGGGAGGGATAATTGGACTGCAGCAATGTAGATCCTCGAACATCTACATTTATGGTAGGTACAAAACTGTACTATGTTCTTCGTCTCACATTGCTGCAGTCATAACCAATGGGTAGAATCCCAAAGCAGAGGAAAAGGGAGGCTGGCAAACTAAATAGTATTAGGAGCTGCTAACATGCCCTGTAAAACTGCAGTGGCAAACCCAGCCCTGGACTTGGAATAAAGAGGGAGATGGTAATGTCTAGTAAAAGTATGTACTGAACTCCAAGTAGCTGCCTCCAAAATATCTTTAGTAGCTACACCCCTCAAAAAAGCAGTAGATGTGGCAGTAGCCCTAGTAGAATGAGGTCTGATACCCACAGGAACATCCTTTCCATGATGAGAATAACAAAAGGCAATACATTGACCAATCCACTTTGAAATAGTCTGCTTTGAAACAGCTTTCCCTTGTGAACCCAAAGCAAAAGAAACAAATAACTGTTGAGTCTGTCTGAACTCCTTAGTTCTGCTCAAATAGTAACGTAACTGCCTGTGGATATCCAAAGAATGCAAGACTTTTTCCCCCTTATTTTGGGGATCAGCATAAAAAGTAGGCAAATGAATAGACTGGTTCAAGGCCACATTAGAAATCACTTTAGGCATAAAAGTAGGGTTAGTTCGCAAAGAAACTCTATCCTTATGAAATATCAGAAAGGGTTCAACTGCCATGAGTGCCTGTAATTCAGATACCCTCCTAGCAGAAGTAATGGCCAACAAAAAAGCAGTCTTCCAAGACAAAAACTTCAATTCAGACATAGCTGCAGGTTCAAGAGGAGGTAAAGTAAACTTCTCCAACACAAAATTGAGATCCCAGGAAGGAGTAGGAGCTCTACGTGGGGGTCTTATATTCTTTGCCCCTCTAAGAAATTGTTTGAACAAAGGATGGGAAAATAAAGGAGGGTCACAATCATAGTGAGCAGAAATGGCTGCAGCATGAACCTTCACAGAAGAAAATGACAAACCCTTGTCCAGTAATTCAGTAAGATACTGTAATGCAAAACTCAGATTAGGCACTGAAACATCAAAACCCTTTGCTGTGCTCCAAAGACAAAATCTCTTCCATTTATCGGCATAAACGTTTCTAGTACTAGGCTGCCTGGCCTCCAAAATGACATCTAAAACCTGTTGAGGAAGCTGAGCCCCCACCGGCTCCATCACTGAATATGCCAAGCTGTCAGATGCAGGGACTGCACCCGTACATTGAGAAAATGATTGTTTGACTGGGATAACAAATGAGGAACCTGCGGCAGAGGCCAAGGAGGCTCCCGAATTAAACTCCTCAGCAGAGGATACCAATGTTGACATGGCCAATCTGGTGCTATAAGAATCATGCAAGGCTTGTCCCGCCTGGCTTTCAAGAGTACCTTGGGAAGAAGAGGCAGAGGAGGAAAAGCATAAACGTGAAGGTTGTTCCAACTGAAGGACAGAGCATCCACTTTCCAAGCATTTGGGTGGAACATCTTTGTGCAAAATCTTGGCAGTTGAAAATTCAGTGGAGAAGCGAACAGATCTATGTCTGGAGTTCCCCAAGCCACAGTCAATTGTTTGAATACCTGAGGATCCAGTTTCCACTCGTGGGGATCCACCATGTGTCTGCTTAATCCATCTGCTAGGGAGTTCTGTGCTCCTGGCAGAAACCGTGCCTGAAGACTGATTTGCAAACTCAGAGCAGTTTCCCACAAAACCATTGCTTGTCTGCAAAGAGGGTAGGAATGGGTTCCCCCCTGCTTGTTGATGTACCACATGACTGATGTGTTGTCTGTTTGAACTAACACCTGCCCCGGCTGAAGTAGATCCTTGAAGGCCAGCAAAGCAAATTGGACTGCTAACATCTCCTTCATATTGATGTGCAAATGCAACAGTTTGGGAGGCCACATGTCTTGTATCCATTTCCCATTGAAGTGTGCTCCCCAAGCCAAGTCCGAGGCATCCGTCGTTAAGATCTGACTCGCCTCTGGTTGGATCACAGAGAGTCCCTTGTTTAGGTGACATTCCTGAGCCCACCACAGAAATTCCTTCTGGATGCACGGTAAAATCCGAATGACAGTGTCCAAATCGTGGCAGTGTTGAGTCCACACACTTTTGAGATACCATTGTAGCTTCCTCATATGCAGTTTGGCATTGGGAAGTACTAGAATACAAGATGCCATGAACCCCAAGGCTTGAAGGACTGTCCTTGCAGTCAGCCTGGACATTCCTGATAACTGTTGGAAGTATAGATGAAGAGTACTTTGTTTGTCCGGGGTCAAAAAAGCCATCTGAGAAGCTGTATTCAGTCTCACACCCAGAAAGCACATGTCTTGAGAGGGTACTAGACTGGACTTTATTTCGTTCACAGAATACCCTAGGCACCTGAAAACTGTCATTACATACTGGAGGTGTTGCAGTAACATGTCTTTGTTTTGAGCAAGAATAAGGCAATCGTCCAGATAAGGATAGATTTGTATTCCTCTCTGTCTGAAAAAGGCAATCACAGGAGCCAGAACTTTTGTGAGCACTCTGGGCGCAGTAGATAAGCCAAAGGGCAATGCAGAGAACTGATAATGAAAAGTACCAGCCCGAAACCTCAGGAATCTCCTGCAGCAGGGCCTGATAGGGATATGCAGATAGGCCTCTTTGAGATCCAGGGTTACCATCCAGTGATCTTTGCCCATCATAGGTAGAAGTTGTTGCAATGTTAACATCTTGAACTTTGGAATGTCTAGGTAGGTATTGAGAATGGACAAATCCAGAATTGGCCTCCAAGTGTTTCCTTTCTTTGGCACTAGGAATAGACGAGAATAAAAACCTAGGCCTACTTCTGACAGAGGGACCGCCTGAATTGCCCCCATCTGCAAAAGTAAAGAAATTTGCACCTGAGCCTCCATCCTTTGCTGAGGAGGCACATCCGGCATACCTTTGAAAGGAGGAAAAGTGTGAAAATAAAACTTGTAGCCGTGATTTATTATATCCAACACCCATTTGTCCTGGGTGACCAAATGCCAGTTTTGCTTGAAAAGTCCCAACTTTCCTCCTAGAGGAGCTGCCAGTAGAGAAGGGTCTGGCAGCGGAAAATACAGGTCATTGGGACTGTTTACGAAAAGGCTGACCCCTGCCTTCACCAGAAGACTGTGCCGGAGAACTCCCAGTCCTAGGCCTGAAAGAACCCTGAGAGTGAGTTCTGCCTCTACCACGCCTAGACCTGCCCTTAGACTGATAATCCGAAGAAGGAAAAGACCATCCTCTAGCAGGCCAATTCCTACTAAATGTAGGGGGCTGCACCTGCAAAAAATCCTTGACCGTCTGCATAGACTTAGCCTTATCTTCCATCTTTTTCAAAACCGATTCCACAGAAGGCCCAAAAAGAACTTCAGATTGAAGTGGAGCATCCAAAATCCGAGCCTTAACATGCTCTGACAAATTTTGATCCCTAAGCCAGGCATGTCTACGAATAACTGAGTCAGTAGCAGCCACCCTGGATGCAGCCTGAAGAGCATCAAAACCACACTGCAAAGAATGCTTGCCAACTTGATCTGATGCATGAACCAAGTCCTGAAGCTCCTTACATTCTATACCCTCAGATAAAGCATCCACCTTAGATTGCAATTGGCCTAACAAAAAATTCTGATACTTCAACATATGAAACTGGCAATTCAAAGCCCTCATAGCTAGCGTAGAGGAGGTGTACACTTTTTTCCCCCATCTATCCAAAGCCCTAGAGTCTTTATCCAAAGGAACTGGATTCTTAGCCACAGAAGCCTTAATACCCTTCGGACCTTGAGTGATAGTTTCCGGATCAGCTCTAGGACTCTTGTACAAATACTTATGTGCTTCAGGAACTCTATAGTATCTGTCCGGCTTAACAGGGGCAGGAGGTAAGGAATCAGGATTAAGGGAAGATTCAGAAAAAACATCCTGAACAACATCCAAGACAGAAAAAATAGCCAAGGGCCTATGCTGTGGCAGAAACAAAAATTCCCTGAGCCTTTTCCGAGAATCCAAAAAATCCTGACCTTCCCACTTGAAATGCTCCCTCATGGAATGTAAAGTCTCAGAAAAGGTAAAATCCTCTGGAGGAGAAGCAGAAGGACTGGAGTCCTCTGCATCCGAATCCAAATAAGAAGGGAATTCATGAATCTCCTCAACTGAGGAATCAGAGAAATCTGAGGAATGATCCATCCCCTCTAAATCTGCCTCCACCCTGGGTCTCTTCTCCGGGGGGGGGCATAGAACCCCTGATCAAAGTAATCAAATCCTCAGCCATTTTTAACATATGCTTTTTAGGAACAGGGGCTGGAGAACTAGAACCATGACCAGGGCCCGCTTGACAAGTTTTGGCCTTAGCATGAACCTTAGCCACCGAAGAAGTAGGCCTAATAACCTTCTGTAAAGATGGAACTACAGACACCTGAGAAGCCCCCTCAGCCGGGCCTAACTCCTGAGAGGCCAACTCCTGTAAAATTAAAGGTTCCCCATGGGATTCAACCGAACCCTCAGCAGGAACCATCGGTTCAACCGGAGGCTCTAAAGAACCGGCGTCCGCAACGGACGACTCATCCTGCTTAGACTTCAAAGATTTATCTTTACGCTTTTTAGCGGTAGCGGGCGTCGGAGAATCCGACGGCATGTTATAATTACACCTTTTACCAAAAACAAGCCTGGCACAGTCTAACCTCCGTTTAATGGTACGCTTGTTAAATCTAGCACAAAAGCGACACCCGACCACGTCGTGCTCAGGCCCTAAGCAAGGAATACACAAAGAATGAAAATCCTTATGTGGTATCTGTTTCCCACAAGAAATACAATTATTGACTTTTTCTGACATCCGGATAACTGAGGCAAGAAAAGACAAAGATTTCCCCAACGGGGTACTTAGCCCAACTTGGTCTTCGGTCTGAAACTCGATAAATGACAATTTCAGAACGCCGAACGGCACTTGCAAATGCTGCTTCTGCTTCAGACCACGCGGCAAGAAAGACTGAGGATATGGCGTCGGTCATGCGCTTAAGTACTACGACGTACTGACGTCAGCTCTAGGCGACAGTGACCGATGCCAGTCCAGCTCTTTGGTATTCGGGCCGACCGAGGACAGCGGACTACCCATTGGTTATGACTGCAGCAATGTGAGACGAAGAACATCAATTGATAGCATCATCCTTAGTTTTAGGATTACCAAACTATAACAAGCAGTTTATTCAAACTGTAGATTGTAAGCAAGGTTATATGACATCAGTATTGACACAGCAACATGGGGACAAGCAACGCCCCATAGCTTATTATTCATCACAGTTAGATCCAGTGGCGCGGTCTTTGCCCCACTGTGTACAAGCAGTAGTTGCAGCTGCAATGGCAGTGTAGGCTTCAGCCTCAGTAGTATTATTCCACCCTCTCACATTGAGAGAGCCTCATGCAGTCGCAATTATTTTACTGCAAGAAAAAGTAGCATATCTTTCTCCAGCTAGGCATCTTTCCTGTATGACCATTCTGTTGAGCCAACCTCATATGACAATTGAACGATGCACAACTTTAAATCCATCAACTTTGCTTCCAACCCCTGCAGATGGCAAACCGCACTGGTGCCTGCAGGAGATTGAGCAAAAGACATTACCTAGACAAGACCTTACGGATGTTCCCTTGGATGATGCCGAGGTGACATGCTATGTGGATGGCTCGTGCAGGAGGGATCCTACAGGACAGAACCTAGTGGGGTATGCAGTCGTCTCTGATACTGAAACTTTGGAAGCAAGATCTTTACCACACAACTTATCTGCACAAGCAGCAGAATTGATTGCCTTAACAAGGGCATGTACCTTAGCAAAAGGTAAGAAAGTGAACATTTATACTGACAGTCAATATGCTTTTTCTACTGTACATTAATTAATTAATCATGCGCAACTTATTTTAGACTTGTTAGATTCAATTCAGTTACCTGAAAAAGTAGCTATTTGCAAATGCGTAGCTCATACAAAACAACAGGATAGAATTTCAAAAGGTAATGCATGGGCTGATACAGCTGCAAAGCAGGCAGCCTCAGCCACAGAAACTTTTCTTTTGAGTGAGGAATTACAACCCTCAGAGACTTTAGACTTAGAAATGTTAAAAACAATGCAGACACTTACTACAAATATTGAGAAACAAAAGTGGATAAAACGAGAAGCAATACTCGAAAAGGGACTGTACATCTCCGAGGAAAAGAAACCGATTTTTCCATCTAATTTGTTTAGATATGCAGCGTTGTTGAGCCATGGGCAGAGCCATGTCTCAACAGGGGGGATGGTACAGTTAGTGAATCGAGTGTTTACAACCTATGGGTTTACAAACTATACAAAAAATTTTTGTGCAGCATGCCATGTTTGTAACAAGCATCATGCACAAGGGGCATTGAAGCCTAAGCGAGGGAATTTTCCTACACCACCATATCCGTTCCATACTATCTGTATGGACTTCATAGAATTGAATAAATGCGAGAATAAGAAATATTGCCTGGTTATTATAGATATGTTTTCCAAATGGGTAGAAGCGTTTCCAACTAAAAATCCAGATGCAGCTACGGTTGCAAAGGTCCTCGTTAAAGAAATTATACCCAGATTTGGTATACCGGAAAAGATTTATAGTGATAACGGGACACATTTTGTGAACCAAACAATCCAACAACTTAGTTGTTATTTTGGAATATCATTAAAAAACCACTGCGCGTACCACCCTCAATCTGCAGGGCTAGTAGAGAGACACAATGGGGTACTGAAAAACAAGCTTAGGAAATTGATAGAAGAGACAGAAAAATTGGGTGCACTGTTTGCCTTTAGCACTGTTGAGTATGAGAACTGTTCCAAATGTAAAGGGATTAACTCCTTTTGAAACTTTGTTTGGGAGGGCATATTATACACCTCAGTGGAAACCTCTCATGTCTACAGAGCAGGAGGCTGACAGTTCACTTGCAAAATATTTGAGGAGATTTTTGAATAACAAACTTTTGCAGTTAAATTCTGTTTCAGATAAAGAGCAACCGAAATCGGAAGCACCAGTAGCCCCCGGCACCTGGGTCTGGGTGAAGATTACGAAACGGAAGAATTGGAGCTCTCCGAAGTGGGAAGGTCCATACCAGGTACTGCTGTCAACACCCACTGCAGTCAAAATCGCGGAGCGAGCTTCCTGGATTCATTTGATGCACCGTAAACTGGTTAAAAACTTTGAACTGGACAAAAACTTTGTTACTGTTGCACAACAAGAACAAAATGTCCAGATACAGAGTGAGTAGAGATACTGAGCAATTTCAAAAAACTTGTATGATTGTTTTTGTTGCAATATTGATCACACTGTTCTTTTTGCTGTGGCCGTACTTTTTTCCTGTCACAAAGGTTGAACTGATTAGACATAATGAACCAAACATAGACTGGCATCTGAACTTTAACACATCAGTCAATTACACGTGTATACGCAGAGACTTTCAATGTTTCGAACTGCTGGGTCTGTACGGCCATACCAACAGCATACGGGGGTTTGTTAATGACTGCTATCCCCCTAGGGGTCAATGAGACCTGGGAAAATCTGTTTTTTGACACAGTCGCTATTAAAGCACAAGATAAGGTAGCACTGTATTTGCCTGTGACACAAAAAGGAATTGTATGTTTTTATAAAAATGACTCCATCCAAGTTGGGTGGAGTAAATGTAATGTTACTGTACAGTATAAATGTTATAGAAAACCAAATGGTTTGAGTGGATCTTGTAGTACAGATTATGACTCATTTTTGAAATCTATGCATAAAACTCTTGATCAGGTACAGCATAATCCTGTACTTTTCAAACAGTTATCAGTGATAGACAGGAAAATGTTTCATGCAGGGCAGTCATTTCGTAACAAAGTAATGACAAAGGTAGAAGACTGTTATTTTGCATGTGGAAAAGAGGCATATAAATGGTTACCTGAGAATTGGTCTGGCAGTTGTTTTTTGGGATACCTGGTTCCGGCCATCCGACACTGCAGCTTTGCCTCAGGGGAGTATTCGAAATACTCGAGACGTAACCAAAAAGACGGTTAAGAAACTGGAGAATCCAGTGGGACTAATTGAAGCGGGGTGGAAAGACCATCGTAATGTGGGAACCAAACTTGTGCACATGGACCTGAGCGATGCTGTTATATCCTGGGCAGGTATATCACCCATGTATGGCAGAGTCAAATCAATATGGGAGCTGCAAAAACTGTCCACACTTCTTGAAATAATGAGTAATGCAACTTTTTCTGCCCTTGAACTGATAACTGATTAACTGAATGCCATGAGAACTGTAGTGCTTCAAAACCGAATGGCTCTTGACTTCACCCTAGTGGTGGAGGCGGAACTTGCGCTTTGATCAAAGAAGAGTGCTGTGCGTTCATTCCTGACCACCAGCATGAGATCAACGACCATCTCGAGGTGATTCAGCAGGTGTCAGCCATGACCAAACCAGGTCCAAACCCTCTGACAGAGTTTTTTCAGAATGCCTTTGGGGGGTGGGGCTCCATCTTTATGAACATATTGATAGCTATTGGGGTAGGTTTACTCCTAATAGGAGTTTGTATTTGTTGCAGAATCCCCTGCATGAAGAAATTAATTAAGGAATTCATAGATATATCCGTATCTGAAACTATGTATCAAAGTACTGAATTTGAAGAGCTGCTAGAATGCAAGACACTTTCATAAAAGTTTAAACTGAATGACTTTCTTAACTGCAAATCCTAAATGGAAGAGGTTAGGAAAAGAAGCAAGCTGTTTATAATTTTTTTGAAAATAGAATAAAAAGTATTAACAGGAGGGAGATGTTAGAAAAATATGTATTAATATGTGTATGCTTAATGCCAAATTAATAATCAAGTGTTTTTAATATGCTTTTCATTCTATTTCTCATGCACAGTGATTTATATAAATTGAGTTTCATATGAGACTGAAAATATGCTTACTAAAACTGCAGCATGCTTACTGAAACTTGCAAGTTGCCCTCTGACCTAGAAACTGCTAGCACAGCAATATTCTTGTTTATGCCTTGTAGAAATGTACTTGAGAAGCAGGTGTTAATCTGCTAGGTCAGAAGCCTATGAATAGACAATATACCATTTTATAAATGTAATGATTCTAGACAAACAGCCTTGTTCAGAGGATGGGAACCTCTGCAGCTGCAGTAGTTTAGAGATAAGGTAGACAAAGGATTATTAGAGAAATGAACTGCTAGCATTGTCTTCGATTTAGCTATAGTATCTTGAATGTAACATAACAAGTATCTAACTGAAAGTAACCAAGGCCATGTTGTTTTCCTCAGGAAGTTTCACATAAAAATTGTTTAAATCAGCAGAAAATCATAGGAAAGATGGTCAGCAGGTGATGACCAAAAGGTGGTAATCCGTTACGTCAGCATGGTAGGACAGGATTAATTTGATAACCTATAAAAATGAATGCATTTCCTGTTTCTGGTTAGACAAACTCTGTATTAGCATGTTTTTGTCTCCTTGCTGAAGGATTAAAGTGCCTTAACGTGAACCTACCGTGTTTTGATCATTTTTAAAGTATATTTTTTCCTTTGACACAAGGGAAATAAAAATAAAATTTTTTTAATAAAGAATGCTTTTTATTCAGCTCTAAAAAGTAAAAAAAAAGTAAAGAAGAAGAGTGAAAACTTTAGAAAAGAAACACAGACAAGCTGATTTCAGAAAAGTATTTGAGGGTGGTTTTGCTGATTCTGTTATTGAGGTATCAGAAGAAGTAGGAGGAATCAGCAAAACCAACCTTGAATGCTTTTCTGAAATCAGCTTGTCTGTGTTTCTTTTGCAAAGTTTTCACTCTTCTTCCTTATTTCTACTTTTTAGAGCAAATGAATAAAAAGCATTCTTTATTAAAAAAAAATCTCTTTTTTTATTTTATTCCATTTTAGTTTCTTAAGTAAAATAGGGTGGCCATGGTGGTGCAGTGGTTAGCATTGTGGCGTCACAGCAAGAAGTTCTCTGGTTCGATCCTCAGCTGGGGTGCCTTCTGTGCGGAGTCTCCATGTCCACCTTGTGGTCGCGTGGGTTTCTTCCGGGTGCTCCGGTTTCCTCCCACATCCCAAAGACATGCTGTAGGTGGATTGGATACTCTAAATTGGCCCTAGGAGTGAGTGTGTGCGTGTGTGTGCCTTCCGTGGAAGGTTGGGCGCTGAGCTGGCAGCTCGACACCGTAAAACTTCACTGCCAATCATGAGAAGACAGGTGATCCACTGTGGCGACCCCTAACTGGGAAAAGCCGAAAGAAGAAGAAGAAGTTTTTAAGTAAAATATGTGTTCCTCTGTGGTTCTATCACATTCTTCGATAAATATATTTAGAAAGCAATTAGCTAGACAGTGAAAAAAAATGCCGAACAGAAGCTCAGCATTTTTTTCTGCTGTCTCTCAAGGAATGTGACAGAACCACAGAGAGGCTTTCTTTTATTTTAGAGAATGTATATTAATTCACACTCACTTATTCTGTCATTTTCTCAAATGAATAATATTTTAAAGGTGTCCTTTATTAGAAGCGGTCTTGTATTGTATTTTTGAGAGTGAGTGAGGAAATGATGTAGAAAGATGCGAGAGTGTGTGTACATGTGTGCAGGAAATGATGTAGGGAGATGTGTGTGTGTGTGTGTGTGTGTGTGTGTGTGTGTGTGTGTGATGTCATATTCTTCAATAAACACAGTACAAAGGCAATTAGCTAGACAGTGGAAAAAATGCAGACAAGAAGCTCACCATTTTTTCCGCTATCTCACAAGGAACGTGATAGAACCACAGAGGAGCTTTTGTTTATTTTAGAAAATGTACATTAATTCACTCTCACTTATTCTGTCATTTTCTCACATGAATAATATTTTAAAAGTGCCCCTCATTAGAAGCGGTCTTGTTTTGTTGTATTTGTGTGTGTGTGTGTTGCTCCTTCAAAATAGTATTTTCCATGAACTACTTTTGATTAACTATTCAAACGGGAACATAAAGACAAGCTTTCAGCTAGGTTCACTGGTGTGGTATGCGCCACATTTTCCCATGCTATGCATACAACTTATGATGCTAAATACCTGATCCTTGAAGCAAGAGATGCCTCAAAGTTAAGCAGCTAATGAAATCTGAAATTATTACTATGTCCACCTAAAGCTTTGCTGAGACTAACACATGCCTACTCTGCATCTGTCACCTCATCACAGTGCACTTCAGTCTCAAACATTTGCTACCACTGAATTAGTACCACGCTGTGGAGTTCTGGCACTTGGGGACAACAAAGTTTACTTTCATTCTCAAGTTGTCAAAAAATCCTGACGGAGTATTTGCTTTGGGTGCATGAAGGACAGAACATAGCTTGTAGTAACAGCAGGTGAGTGAGCATTTCATTTCCTTTGGGCAGACCCCAGTGAACACAATGCGCATTGCCAGAATGCCTTAAGATGTAGGTGAACCAGAGAATCTGCTTTGTTTTAAATAAAGTATAGTTTTTGGGACAGTGAATACTGAAAGTGAGGCAGTTGTATTTACTCTGCCACTCAACAATAGCTGATTGTGGGCTGTTGTTTAATATATATGTGTTGTTTAAAGTGCTGTCATAACCTGAAGAATTTGTACATCAGTGTTTTGTGCAATATAGCATGCTGAGACTGAATAATGATCAATGGAAAAATTGCTTTAATTCTAACTAGTCAGAAAATGATCCAAAGCATCCAACCTGGTCTGAGACTGATAGACAAAGAGATGTCTTTGGACGACCCTCTGTTTACAGTGATTTGTTTTACTTATTCTGAGTTATTAGCATGATAATTTGTCATTTAGACCAAATGAATTTCTTAAGTGCTGCATGCAATAAAGTGTGGTATACTAATTAGTAAGACTACGGTATGCTTATGAAAATTATCACCAGCTGTAAGAGGATATAGTATTTTTTGACTCCAAGGAGCAGCACATACCTGAAGTGTAAGGCTGAAAGATTATTCAAAGCACAATTTAGATTAAATTCTTTACATACTTTATAGCTACAATGTCGGTTTCCACAGACTGGCAGCCTTGGCCATTGCTGTAAGCATTAGTTGTTGCCTGTAACAGGCTGTGTTTAGTAGTGGTTCTATGTATGTGTGTGTGTATTGATGAAATGATGCCAGAAAGTGCATGTGTGTGTTTAAGGCCACTCATAGTATAATGCATAACACTCTGTCCCTCTGTGTTTCTGTCACGTCTTTGTGGTTGTCCCTTGCCACTGAAAAGCTTGGTGTTTTTTTCACTGTCTAGCGACAGCATGACAGAACCACAGAGGGACAGAGCCACAAAGCCAATTTCAATAAAAAGCATTCTAAAATCACTGTGAAGGATATATGAAGACTGCAAAAGAGATGCCTCAGTACCGCAGAGAAGAAAACAAAGAAAAGCTCAACAGCAGAAATTAACAGGACAAAAAAGTGCTTCTTCAGATACTGACAGGAAAGCTAAAACTGGAGAGGGAGCCCAAACTACTTTAGGGAGGGAGAAAAATAAGGAGCCTGCTATAAATGAACATTTACCAAACAAGTACCAATTTAAGAAATTAGGACAAGTACAGGAAAGCAAAGCTAAGGAGATAATGGGGTGAAACAGGCAGGGCACCAAGGAGTCTGATGGAACACATGGCACAAACACCAGGATCTTGCCAAGGTTCCTTATAAAGTTTGCTGTGCTCATGATAAGTATTCTAGGAAAACTATTATACAGGTTACTTAGAGGGAAAGAGGTCCCAACAGAATGCTGGCAAGTACTAGTATTATCAGTTTACAACAACAAAGCAAATAGTATCCCAGGAAACTATGGTCCAGTGAGCCTGATGTAGCAGAGAACAGAACACTAGAAGCTGTATGCAAGTAGATGTAATGAGATTCCTAGATCAAATCATTGCATGTAGATCTCATTACAATAATCCAGTCATGTGACTAGGTTACTAGGGAAAAGAGCAGACTTAAGTCTATATATATATATATATGTTATCAAACTTGATTTCATCAAATTCTGCAATTTTTTTGTAAAACAGAGTCACAGGAGTGGGTAGGAAACTTTGCAGATGGGTATGGAAATTATCAAATAAGAAGAACAGAAATAAATTGTTGGGGGAATAATCATATAAGTGCATTGAAAGTGATAAGTGGGATTCCGCGTGGGTTGATCCTGGGTCCATTCCCACTCAACTACTCATCACAGAATTCACACTTGGCATGGAAAACTGGATCAATTTATTTGCACATAATACCACAGTTAGGGTGAAAATGAAGGAACAAACATTAAGACAGATGTAAGCATACCTATCAACTGCCTGCCCAGTCTTGCAGAATATCCCTCATTTTTTGCCTCATAAAACTTCAGATTTTCTGATAAACCACTCAATATTAGTTAATTAGTATTGACAGACATTACAGTTTTATAATTCCTATTGCTGACAAAATGCATTTTGATGCAAAAACTTGACATCTTTAAGTGAAGAGTAATACTTAAAAGATCCCTCATTTTGGGCCTTTGCCCCACTTCCCATTATTTCTGACTTTGTCCAGAGCTCATGAAAAAAGTTGTTCAGAAGTGTGTCTCTAACAACAATGGGGGAAAACTCTAAAATGTGGCAACTTCACCTCAGCCTTTGCCAGTGCATGGTGCTGAACTTACGAATGGTAACCCAGGGTCTCAATGTGCAACTGCAGAAGATGGTTTAAAAATCCCGGGTAAATTAACTTGGGGTTATCATGACAGAAAATGTAAGTCATTAGGCATAAAGTAAAATGTAAGAGCAAAAACAAACTAAATACAAAGATGTACAACTAGGACAATGAATTAAAACAAAAGATGATGGTACTGCCTTCTTTCTTAGGAACTGGACAAGCCACATTTGTAAGTACTGGTTGCTGTTCTTAGTCTTACAGAGAATACAGTTCATAATGTCAGGAAGAGTATAGATGATAACAAGGATGGTGTAAAGAACAGAGTGAATGATGCAAGCACAGAAAGGCTAAAACTGTTAAAATTCTCCCACTCAGAAAAAATGAAGATTCCACAGAATATGTCTATATAAGGCACTTGGGACAAGTGATGGGAAAACAACAGAAAGGAGTAACAGGCACAAGCAGAATAGGGTACGGCCAGCTAAATGAGTTTAATCCTGGATGAGAAAGTATGGCACAGGGAGCTTAAAAGTGCAGCCTATTTATAGGAATTCTATGTTGAGAGCCGCGGTGGTACAGTGGTAGCCTTGTTGCCTCACAGCAAGAGGTTCTCCTGTTCAATTCTCGGCTGGAGTGCCTTCTGTGTGGAGTCTGCATGTCCCCCCCGCGGTCGAGTGGCCTCCAAAAGACATGCGTGAATGGGCGTGCCTTTGCTGAAGGTTGGGTGTTGGGCTGGCAACTCGGCACCATAAAAATCTACTGCCAATCATTGGCAGACCAGGAGTTCCGCTGTGGCGACACCTAACCGGGAAAAGCCGAAAAGACAAACAACAAGCTGACAGATGTTGAGAGCAGACGTTTTTATCTCAGCTTGTGAATCCTGGAAAAATGGGATTGGGTGTTTGCTGCCTTACTCTGGCTACAAAGCTGAACAAATAAGGCAGACACACAGCCATCATCTAGTGGTTACACAATGTTATGGAGATGAATACAAAACAGCAGTCTGAAATTTTGGGCCCAAAAAAAGGCTTAAATGGTGCTGGCAATTAACTTAAAACATTGAAAATAATGCAGAACCTTATCTCAATTTGAGACAGTCTCCTGAAGATTTGTTTTATCTGTTTACTTATGCATTTATTTATTTTTGCATAAATACCTTTTTTGAAAAGCACACCCACTATCCGGATTAAAGGCCATGTGCAACGATTTTCTGCACTTGCTTGCAGTCTTTCCCTTAGTTCTAGGATTACTGGATGGTTTCCCACTCTGCAAATCTAATTTACTGGATAGTCTGATGTTTTATTTTACTGTCATTTCTTGCTCAAACTTTGGTTATCCATAGACTTACAAAAGCAGTATTCATTCTATACTTCATCATGACAGTCACTTTGATGACAGAAAGTACTAGATTTTCCGCACCTCCCTATACTATTAGATTAGGTGCCTTTTTTTGTAAGCACAAAACATGGTAATGCTGCACATGGACTGAGTGCAATAAGTCCATTTATTAATGGAGCAGGTTTGGCATCAGCATGCATCTTCTGGACAAAAAGAACCGTGAATTACAAAAATCTCTAGCATTAGTATTTGACTGTAATAATGAGTGATTTACTAGAAAATCATACATTTTTTTCAGGGATGGACAGGGTTAAATGTGTAGTTTGATGAAGATGATTTTCTACATTTCAGCAAACTGAAACTGGTGGAATGTGCACCTGATAGTGTCACTATTTCCTTACCTTGATTGCTCTGTGGTGCACCACTCATATGCTGTATCAGAGCTACTGTTTTTTTGGTTAGATTCTTAGGTGGGGCATATTCAGAATGGAGTTTGCATGTGTTCCTCATGATCATGGGAACTTTTGCATATTCCTCTGGTTTCCTTCCATTTCCAAAAAACATAGTGGCATGTGAACTTGCATTAATAACATGTCTATAATTTTGTGTAGGAACGTGTGTGTGTGTGTGTGTGTGTGTGTGTGTGTGTGTGTGTGTGTGTGTGTGTGTGTACATGTAACCTCAGTTTAGTTCCTGCCTAGCAACTTCTTCTTCCTGGGATATGCTTCAGCTTCAAAATACCAATAACTGGATAATATCAGTATGTACAATGGGATGGAATTACTTATTTGGTTAAGCAGGCAGTCTAGCTATGTCATAGCCTCTTGCTTGTAGATGATGTGCTTAATTATTTTCTCGTAGTCCTTCCTGCTATCCGTACTTTGTTCTCTCTGTCTCTTTAAACTACTGCATATAAATGTTTACATTTTAAGTGATGTCTACCCTACATTAAATAAATTACTGTATAAAACTGATTGTTGTGATATTGTATAAAATGAATTCTTGCACTTTCTGGTCTGTGTCATAGCTGAAAAGGGTCAATCTACCCAGTTAACTAACAAGCAAACAAACAAAACCAGATAAAAATAAATGCACTAGGTAAGACTGACCATCTACATGCTGAAAGATTTCAGTTAAGCGTATTAAGCAACGGCATACAAAATATACTAAGACAGCATGACAGGTAACATTATGGGGATCACTGACATCAGATGGCTGAGCTTACCCCAAGGCTACCCATATAATGTCTACAAACATTTCTCTGAAGACCACTCAAGCAAGATCAATGCATTAAATGCACTCCAATGAGGGATATGAAGCACACTCCAAGAATTTGATGATTGCTGAGACAGTAATAATAGATAGGGAGGGTGTAGTCCCTGCACTGGTGTGTGTGGGATTTGAATCCTCCGTAAAACATTTTTTCATTCATAGCCCATATAATGCCTCAGCCTGTACAACACATGGTTTGACAAGAGTCTGTAATGAAGTGAACCATGACCCTCCCCAAATTCAATGCTACAGAGGTTTTAACAGTCTGGAAAACTACAGTGGGTAGATGTGATTCCTTTCATTATACTGGAAAAAAACAAGTGCAGTTTAAAGGTATTTTTCATCAGAGTTTGAGTCTTGGAGTATTAGGCACCTGACAAGGACACCAGGAGCATCAATGACAGTTTCAGATTAAATTAAGACTTGGGATCCCCAAAGTACTGTAAATTGGGGGTACTGCAGTGGGTAAGCTAACATTAATATTTATGTGCACCTGTTTAACTTGGTAGATGTTCTGAAGTTTGGTGAAAATTTTCCTAGTTAACTTTATAGGTCATCACTAAACAATTAGGCCTTTGGTGTAGGACAGCCACTGAGGATGAAGAAAAGCCCAGTATTGAATCCCAAACCAGAAATATATGCAATTTTGTACATTTGTCATGGTAATCAACTGCTGATATATCTGTGGTAGAAACAGACCCAGAAGTAGTATAGGAACAGCAGAAATGTCTACTAAAATGTAAGGTTGACTTCAGCCTCAGATACGGAACACCAAAGTTAAGGCAACCACTTATTTATTTATTTATTTATTTACTTATTTTATTTTATTTTACATTTGTTGACTGGGCTAGTCTAACTGGATATATGTCCATTTTCAGTAGAGGCCCGGGGAGAAAAGCTCCAAACACCACAGTTATAAGAAGGTTAAAGATTATATTAAACTGAAGCACTTTTATGCTTCAACCCTCTTGTATGAAGTAGAACGACTAATACTTTACATAATGACATTATTTGTGACCAATTTACTGGCATGACCTTGAAGTTTTAAGTCCTTCATAATAACCATACCAAGACCATCATAATTTATACACTTCTTGATAATTTCACTTTTCAGTCCATTTGGGTACTTAATCTGGGATCTTTGCCAACAAGCATTATTCTACATTTTTTTGCTATTAAATAAATCCATCATTGTACAATGCCCATACATAAAGCCAGTCTACATAGGTCTGCAGGTTAGCTTGGACCTCTGCGTTTACCACCATCGTGCAATTGTAGCATCATCTGTGAACTTAGTAATTCAACACTTTTCACTAATGGGTAATGTCAATAAAATATGTGAAAAATAAATGGTCCTACCATGGGCCGAGGGATCCCATCTGACACCTCATACCACCGAGCTTCATAAACCTTTGTCTTAACTAAATACTTTTTACTCCACAGTCAGCGACCCACTTAGCTAAGTACTCACTGAAACCTCCATGTCTGCATTGTCTTAAGTATAGCATGATATGGAGCTGTGTTGAAATCTTTGGTCATTTTAAATGCCTTTACCACACAGGACCTACTCCAGCAAACCCTTGCTGAGAGACATCACCATAATGCCTATCACAGTGTTTTCTAAACAAGTTTCTAGACACAGTTAAGGGATTTCCCAGTAATAATTGTGACTTACAGATGTATAATTATTTACCACTTCTGCTGGATCACCTTTGAGAACTGGTAACACATGAGCCTCTTTCCATGATCCAGGCACAAATCCTGTTTCCAAAAAAATGCTGAATCAAGTATCTTAATGTTAAGATGATAGAATTACTTATGTTACTTACTTTCAAAGCATATGGCCCACATGCGGAATCTTTTTTTTTTTTTAATTTTCAGTAATGCATCTACAACCAATTTCTCTTTGATATACGAACACTTACTACTATGAGATATTCCAGTTTCACAAGTCATTCTAATCCAAGCCCCCATGGTGCTGAAGAAGGTTTTGACAAATTTTTCAACCATATCACAACTCATCTCTGAAATTAAAGCATTCTCAGCTATCAATACAATTCTTCTTGTACTCTGTAACATGTTTAAAAACTGCTTTCTTATTATCACCTGCAAATTTTACTAGTTTATATCCATAGCTATTCCTGGCATTCCTAATAGCTTATCTTCACTACCTAACACTTTTCTTACACCTTTTAATATTACTTTTTACAGGACCCTCCCTCATCATATGCCAACATTCCCTTTTATATCTAGACAATCTCAGTAGGTCCTTATTCTACCAAGAGAGACCTCATATACTCAACTTATAATGGCCTCTCTGATGTGGAACATACTTACCTTCAAGCTCTAACAATTTAAAATAAAACTTGTACCAGTTATTCTCTTGGTCCTTATCTAAACACTGCTTTACTTAGCCCCAGGTTTGTCACTGAGCATTCACAATCAGCTGTGTAATACGTCCGCTTACAGATACCTTTTAATCTTCTCATCACCCGGGAAAACACAGCCTTATTCTGCCATGGTTGGAATTGCCAACAGTGGAGCCACATCCACCTGTATCACTTTAATATATTCATGAGTTAGTAGTATGTCTAAAGTCGTACCCATTCTTGCAGAATAGGTGACATGTTGATTTAATGACATGGTCGTTAATACCAATATAATTTCTTTATTGATATTATTCTTGGATGCAAATGCTTCCCTTTATTTGGGTATTCAGATTACCTGTAAACACTACATGATGGTCCCTTCCACATTTTGTAAATTCCAAAAGAACTTTACTAATCTCACCTTGGTGAAGTGAATGGATTCTGTAAAAACCTGTGACTGCCAAACTGACTTTTTTCTTTTACTAAGGTTACAATGGAAATAATCTCAGAAGTATTACGGTAAGTGATAAATGACTCATATTCTTACTTACATAAACTGAAACACCACCTCCTTTATTAAATATTCTGCAGTTATTAAACCAGAAACTCATTCGATGCTCACAGGTCTATTATTGTGATTATACCATGCTTGAGTCATCATGCCAAGATCTATTACCTCTTCCCATAACATAGTTTCCTAGTTATGGGTTTTACTGTTGAAACTTCAAGTACTGGATAACACAGTACTGATGAAACCCTCTGGTACATTTGTCTCTGCAGTGTACAATATCTGTACTTTAAAAAATATCTAATTACATTTTCAAGTTTACAACCAGCAACCTTATTTTCAATATAGCTCAGATTTTTGTCAACTGAAAAATAAATATCGCTCCCCTCCATCTATTCCTATAGATATAAGTGAATACTGTTAGCCTCCAACACAAGTCTGTCAATTCTCCTATTAACTGCTTTTGCTACTCTTCATAGCTTTTTACCATTTTTGGGTGAAGGTAAAATACTTGCAAACATCACCATAGCCCACTTCTTGCTACAAAGGTCGATCATGTCTTCTGTTTCTGGTGTTCTACTTGTAGTCACCTGAGTACTGAAAGACCACCCACCTCTTCTTGACGTCCCGCTCACCAGACTGAGTAAGGAGAAGGTCACAGTAAGCTGCCTGTCGGGCGCTAGAATCCGCCACATAACGCAAGCACTCAGGTCTCTCAACAGCAGGTACAAGTACGACTCAGTCATTGTCCACGCTGGTGTCAACGACCTGAGACGTACCTCCTTGGACTACATGAAAAGGGACATCGAGGAGCTCTCTGATTATGTAGCCCAGGCAGGTATGACCCTGACCTTGAGCAGTATCCTACCTTCACCTAGAATGATGCCACAATACAGTGATAAGATGATCAGCTTTAATAATTGGCTTAAATTCTGGTGTCATTCAAAGGGGATCCAATGTCTGTCTGCCTGGGATGACATGCTGGACAAGCCACGCTGCTTCGCAAGGGACGGCTTGCACCTGTCACCCTGGGCTTCGGATATTGGCAAAGGCTCTTGCCACCCCATAGTGCCTTTTTAGGCAAGGCTCAAATTCTAAACCTACCACCCTAGAACACCAAAAAGGAAAAAACTAAGGGTAATGCTGCTCAATGCCAGAAGTCTCAATCTCAAGATGCACACACTGAGGCCCTTCTCAATATGGAGAACATCGATGTCTGTGCTGTGACAGAAACCTGGTTCAAGGCTCCTGAGAGCACCCCAGCACTAACAGGTTTCACCTCATATCATGCGTTCCGCCCCAAAATCCGGACAACACCAAGAAAGGAGGGGTGTCTATATTCATAAAGGACACCCACACCTCAAGGTTGGTGGCAACGCACGATGCATCGGAGACCATCCAGGTGCAATTAACCATAGGCAAGACTGCTCTGCAATTTGTAGCATGTTACAGGCCACCCTCTCAAACTCAGGAACCTCACATGGCCTTCCTGAAAACATTGGAGGATAAATGTATCTCCAAACACCATCATACTAGGTGACTTCAACTACCCTAATATAGACTGGGAACACTACTCAAGCCTGAACACTCTAACCCAAAGATTCCTGGAGTTCATAAACTCAAATGCCATGGAACAACTAGTCACCATCCCCACAAGAGGAGAAAACATACTTGATCTCATCATCATGAACATGGGATCAAAATGTTCAACACCGAAGTATACCCCTCACTGGTGAGATCAGATCATAAACTAATCTCGCTGGAGGTCCTCATCCCCCCCACCTGAAACAAAAAGACCACAGTGAAAAACTTCTCAAAAGCCGATTTCACACTTCTAAAAACTAGTGTGGTCTCCTTTAAGGCCCCTGAGCCAGTGGTAAACATTACTCAAACCGCTGAATCACTTACAAATGCCTTCTACCAGAACCTACAGGACTGCATGGATCAGGCAATCCCAAACAAAACTAAGACTCTCTGTACCAAAGGCAAGCATCCAGTCTGGTGGACCCCAGCCATAAACAAGCTCTACAACAAAAGGAGGAAGCTACTACAAGATAGAGCAAAATCCTTGAAAGGTAAGACACCTTTGATCATTATAAGTAAAAAACTAAGAGCTCTCATAAAATCATCCAAGGCAAATTTTGAGAGAAAGGACTCTAAAGACAATCATAAGGCCTTCTTTAGCTATGTTAGAAACCTAGGAGGAAACTCCCAGATATGCTCAGAATTAGTTCAAAAAGATGTGAAAATTACTGAACCTACACACATTGCCAACATACTGGATGACAGGTTCAGTGCAAACCCCCCCCTCCCCCCCAAAAGGAGAGATATCTATTCCAGAGGACTGTAGCCCCCCAAACATCTCCAACGCCCAGGTGAGAACTGCCCTCACTAAGGCAAAAAACACAGCATCCATGGGACCGGATGGTGTCCCCGGCTGTGTGCTTCACAAACTCAACGAGGAATTAAACCCACAGTTAGGACAGCTGTTTAATCTTAGCCTCACCTCAGGATACGTACCCAAGGAGTGGCGCACGCACTGTGGTCCCACTTCATAAGGGCGGTGCCTCCACAGACCCTGGAAATTACCGCCCCATTAGCTTGACAAGCCTTATCTGCAAAGCCATGGAGAGGATCATAATGGAACTCATAAATAAAGACATAGGGAACTTGCAGACTTTGGATCCAACCCAGTTTGGCTTTGTCAAAGGCAGATCCTGCCTCTTAAACTTGGTTGACTTTTTCGAGACAGTCACCAAGGCCATTGATGAGGGAAAGGCAGTCCATACAGCCTACCTCGACCTGGCAAAGGCCTTCACACAATACCCCACTCAGGTATCATCGAAAACTCATCAGCTTGAATGTAAACCCATACATCACAAGATGGGTTGCAAACTGGCTAAGTGACAGAACCCACAGGGTCAGAGTTGCTGGAGCCATGTCAGACTCAAAGCCTGTCACAAGTGGTGTCCCACAGGGCTCAGTCCTGGGTCCACTCTTGTTCGGCATCTACTTTTCTGAAGTACAAGCAAACACAGGAGGGTTATGGCTGACAAAGTTTGCAGATGACTGCAAACTAGGCGCCATAGTCGAAAACACATCTGACACAGATATCCTCCAGAAGGGCCTCACAGAAACGGATAACTGGTGCCAGAGCCATGGCCTGAAGTTAAACGCCAAAAAATGCATAGTCATACCCTTCGGGAAAAACAAGGTTACCCCTAGCTACCATATAGGTGGCAATCCACTGAGCACAGAAAAGTCATCAGGGATCTGGGGACCCAGGTTGACAGTAGCCTTCGCTTGACACTCATGTTGCTAAAGTAGTTAGGAAAACCTTCTATATCGCCCACCTGATCATGAAGGGATTCACATCTAGATCAAGGGAGGTCATCGTCCTCCTGTACTCATCACTCATTAGAACTATGATTGAGTACAATGCCCCGTTCGGAATGTATCTGACCAGACATCTGCTGCAGCTTGAAAGGCCCCAAAAGTTCCTCACCAAAAGGATAAAGGGTCTCAAAAATATGTCTTATGCTGCACGACTGAAAGAACTCCAGCTCTATTCAGTCTCATACCGCTTGCTCAGAGGTGACCTGTGCCTGACATATAAGGCCATGTCAAACCCAGATTTGATGAATATGCTTCACCTCAAAAAATCTAGATCCCTCAGAACCACAAGGGCGGGAGACTTAAACCTTGACACGGTTATAAATAGAACGTGCTGGAGGGACAGATTCATCACCCAGAGACTCCCTATGCCGTGGAACAAAATCCCGGTACATGTGAGGCAGAGCACCTCGCTGGCCTTGTTCAAGAGGAATCTTGACCAATGGATGGGAGATCGCAGATATACCCCAGGGATTACTTCAGTGTCACTGCTTGACAGAGGCACAGCAAAATGATAGGCATAGTTTTTATTCAAACTAAAGGGGTGGCGAAAGCCACATAACTATGGGCTAGGCTTATAAATGCCCTTGGGCAGATAGCCTAGTATGAACCTATGAACCTATAAGTGTCAGAGCTGTCACTGTAAACAAAGCTATAACTGACAGGTGTTACTTCAAATAACTTGTAAGAGAAACACAAACTACTTCCACTACTCCTCAGTGCCAGCAGTAATATGATGTGTATTTTATATCCTTAATATTGTAAAAATGCACTGTATTTCCTCAGAAGTCACCTTCATAATTCTTAACGTCGTCTCGATCCTTACAATGCTGCAAACTACTGTTTCAAATTCAATACATACTTTTGTTCATTAATTTGTGTTATATATATATATATATATATATATATATATATATTTATATATATATATATATATATATATATATATATATATATATATATATTTTTAACTGAGACACAAATGTCCTCCTGCATTAATTGTCCCTCTTCTGTCACTATAATGTTACACTGCAGCATACCAACACTTGATTAAAACCATAATCTTTGAGCATGACAAATTATTTTCACTGCTGGATGTAAGACTAAAAACAATATGGTCCATAAAGATATTTCATTTACAGAAAGGAATACTTTCATCACTACTGAAAAAAGATGGATCAGTTATATGCAATAATACAGTTCCTCTGCCTTTGTCAGACAAAGACAGTAAAGAACAGTACTCTGCACATTTTCAATAGTAGCTGCTGACATCAGTAGGACTAAATACCGTCTATGTAAGACTGCTGGCAATGTATGACAAGAAAAAGTACAGATTTCCCTGTGTGTATGGTAAGTTATGTCACACTGTTGAAGATCCCCGGGATTCAGTAACACCTTCACTAAGTGTACACTATTCTGAGTGAACAGACAACACAGACATGACATACACACCTTCTTCCTCCTAATTTTAGTTTTCCTACTGATATTCTTACAGCTTTAAATATTGACAGGGACTCATAAAGGTTACCACAAAGTGTAGACTACAGGTACACTTGGTGTAATCTTTCTGAATGACTAGAAAACACAAAAAATGTGATAAGAATTTTATTGAAATACATATTGTGTATACTTAGTGGTTACGTAGTGTAGGCTTTATTGAATCTGGTCCCAAGTCCTTTACCAAAGCACAAGAGAGGTTAAGCTTACAAATAGCATGTGCTGAAAGCGATTGGAAAAAGAGAGAGAGGTAATTAGAAACTTGTTTTTTAGGAATATAATGAGTTGGCAGATTTAAAAAAAAAATCCATATAGAGTATTTTGTCAGAAATGTTGGTGGAGCAAATGTTTGTAACTAAAGAAATTACTCTTTTGAGCCAGGACATAGGATCGGAATTAACTAGCCACAGGAAGGCCTTACTAAGTTTAATGCAACTGGCTGCAAAGAAGTAATTACTAGAAAATGGAAATCAAAATCTATACCAGCCATAACTGAAGTACTGAATATTGTAATGGAGATGAAGGCACAGATATGAGATCTATAGAACTGGAAGGATCAAATTACAATGAAATAAACGGAATTTGTGGAAACAATACATACAGAACAATGTTCAGGAGGAGTGAAATGTAAGGGAAGGCAGGAACTGAGCAATTTATGTAATGTTGGAGTAAGTGAAAATTGTTAATGAAAACATTTATACTGCTTGAAAATAAGAATGAAACATTATGGTTTGTTTTCTTTACTGTATGTGTACTTATGTCACTTTTTTAAAATTGTCATGCTTAATAAAGATGCTTAAGAAAAGAGACATTAAGCTGAAAAAGGCATGGTTTCTGTTTCTCTAATTCTAAGGCATGGAAATGAAAGCTGTATGAGGTACACATTGGTTTCTGGTGATTAAACCATACCGGAACCATACTGCAGGGAGAAAATAAAAAAAAAAACTCAGGGTTAATTTAAAGTGCTGGTGAGGTGAACATTTCCTTTAATTTTGAAAACAAATATTAATGTCTCTTAATACTACTCCCATTACAAACATATCTATTTATTCTTGTGGCTCCTGTAAAGGCTAGAAAGGGTAAGGTGTTTGTGATAAACTAGCCCTTATCAGGTTAAAAAACATAAAAAATAAATAGAATATAAAGAATAGATGTTCTTTCACAGCAAGCTACTCTACAGCTCTGAAATATCATTGCATGTTTACAATACAAGTGCTGTCTTTGTTATCTCTTGGATACACCCCACTGCCTCCGCTACGACAAAATTATTTTTTTTTCTAAAAGTCAGTAGTGAAACACTACTTTTTTTCTTTGAATACCATACGTACTATTATGCATGATATCACATCTGTCAAATGTAAGTCTATACGAAGACAAAGTCTTGTTTATTGCCATGACATTAGAGATTAGTCCTGAATTTTCTCAGAGAGACAAGACAATTTGTTAAGGAATAAGGCCAACATGCTACGACTGAAGACTGTATAGTAACTTAACACAGCAAATGCATCCATAATCCCACTGCTGTAGTGGATTACAAAAATGAACGCCACACCAACCTGTAGAGCTGTCACAACTGTCTTCATCACTGTTGTCTTGGCAGTTGTTCTGTCCATCACACACAAAGCTTCTGTCTATACATCGCCCATTCCTGCAGTGGAAGCGTTCTGTAGAGCACAACAGAGGGTTTGCTGCTGTGAAGAAAACAAAAACGCAAATCCTGAGTTAAACTGGTGTCATTTTAAATGCATTAAATAGTGTTACCTCCATAAACCTGCTAGACTGTAATAGTGAACCTGACAAAGATGGAGAGATCAGTTGTCTGACAACTGTACTGACTACAATTAGCCTTTCTTGGATAATACACTGCATTATTCCTGTAAGTCTAAATGAAGGTACAAAGCAAACAATATATATTTACTTTGAAATTTATCTTTACCAAACTGCTCCATATTTGTCATAAAACCAATCAAAGCATAAAATATAATACAAACACAGTGCAGAATGTTAAGTCCAAATTTAAATCAAAAGGTTAAGCTTTTAAAACTTTCATAAATATAGCAGCTACATGAAATCATATAAATCAGGGCAGAGTGCACCATGCTGGTCCTGTAAATGCACCGGTAACCCTTAGGAAGCGAGACAGAACAGTCTGGGACATATGATCACAGTAGGTCTTCCAGGTGCCATGACACCTGACTGTGTATGTCTTTATAGGTCAAAAGACCAATTTTAAAGGAAATGTGGCATCTGAATGGATGCTAGTATATCCCACAGAGTGCTACTAAAACACATTTCCATATATAAACACTAGCATATATTTTGCACCAGCTGAAGATGTCTGGCAATGTAACCTTTATGTTACTATAGAATACACCAGCAAATGGTCAAACATGACACATTAGGATGTGTATTGCTTTTAATTTTGGTAACTGACATTTGCTTCAAGATGACTGACTTAAAACAGTGCAGCCCTTTAAACATATGGATATCTAGCTGGGTCGAAATGTGTTTATGAGTGTTCAACAGAACATTGGAATGAAAAGCTTGCTCTGCTGGGAAAAAAAAAACACCAGATGCCTTTACACAAAAGCCCTAACACTGGGTGGTAAAACGGTCCTAACAACTCAGGTAAAATATAATCTGACAATCTCTTGTTGTCACTGTTTGCTGTACAGGCAGCATGCTTTGCAAACAATCCTTTAAAAATCACTCAATGTATGCTACTAATTCTACAAACGGCAACCAGTGAAATACAATAGGGATACGCTAAATGGACTCGTACTGCTGAGTGTGTTGACCTCCTCCTTCTGCGCCCTAATCTACAAGCTTTAGGCATGGCATTCAATTTTATTTACCATCTCTACTCTCTTTCCTCAATCACATCTTCCCGAGGCCTGTGTTCCAACACATAAAAACTGAAAAAAATTATCAGAATGTCCCATTACATGCTTGGCAAGCCATTGTTCACATGACCTTTCTTAATATCCATAACATGTTCATATATGTGCTCTTTAAATTTTCATTGTGTTTTGCCCATATAAAAATGTAGACATATTATATTGACCCTAGTTTTCTTTATAAAACAGGTCACACTGTAAAAGCAGTTTTAAAGCATTAAAAAAGATTAGGAGTTAAAGAAACAAAAGGGACCTGCAAATGCGGATTTTGCAAAGGATGTCCCTATATTTTCACAAAGGAAAAATGGCAACCCTACAGTATACCACAAGTACGTAACTGCCAAACTAAACGGGTAGCATCATTAGCAATTTGCTTCAACTGTTATAGTTTTTATGTGGGCAAAACGGAACGGGCATTGAATATAATTATGGTATTATTAACAAGAATGAAACAATATGCTATTACTTGTAAAGGACTCAACAAATTTTTATTCTGTATTTTAGAAAATGTCTCAAGTGAAATAAGAGGTGGAGTTTGGGAAAACAAACTTGAATATAAGGAATTCCTTTGGCAGGTTAAACTAAATTCAGCAAAGGGCTCCTGGGACATGCAAGAGTGCTCCTACACTATTCCTACATGGACACCACTGCCTTATGCCAATTACCTCATTTGCTAGTGAAAAACAAGCAAATGAGGTTAATTAGCGATTCAGCTAATTAGTGATTCAGCAGTGATTAGGTTAATTAGTGATTCAGCAAACAGGCAAGTGTGCATGCAGGAATAGTGTAACATGCAGAAATATATTCAGTTACTAGCTGAATACATTTCTACAAAAATAAAATGGAAGCATGACAGCCTCAAATAAAGCATGTATTCCATTCATTAGGCATGCCAATGGCCAAATATATGGCCACTGGCATGAAAAAATAGTTTAAAATTTCTAAAATAAAAGTTTTGGGGTTTTTTTTGGCCGATCTCGGCCATTTAAGCATAGGGCAGTGGCGTGCAAACAGGATCGTGCCGAAAATAAAAAAAAAATGGGAAGGGGGATCAATTTTGAGAGAAATCTGCATTTTTGCCATTATAGTCAATGGCATGCAGAATGAAAACAATACCAGGGAACAGTGGTTGCTAAGGGGAAAGGGTCAACCTAAGTGTGGTAACTATGGAGTAAGGCAGTGGTGTATAAATGAGGGGATTATAATGAATCACAAATTTCTTCTAAGTGTCACATTGCACCTAACTGTGTAGGTGCTCGAACACCACAGTTTAAACAGGAGGAGCAGCTAACATGAAAATGGGGTATGTCATGATTGCTGAAAGCACACTGGAGCTCAGTGGCCCATGTTTGCCCTTAGCTAAGCACAGCTAAGGCAGGGTGTGTGTCTGAGGCTGTATTTCCCTAATTCCATGAAATGCAGAGCGTGTTCATGTCTAGGAAGGGCCAATTCTGCCTGAAACTGTTTACTTTAGCTAAATGGGTGTGTGCAGCACGCACCGGCTCTTTAAAAAGAAAAAAAAAATACAGGAGATAGCAGTACTGTTCACATTTGAGCACCGGGAATGCGCAGCGCTCATCATGGCTTAAACAGGGAGAAAATGGGAAGGGGAAACTGCAGAAGGAAGGCAATCAAGGAGAACAACCACAGCTGGCAGGTGGAATGTATCAGAATCAGCCAATTACACAGGCAGCAGCCCAGCACAATACAATAAACCATGCAAACACCTTTCAGTCTGGTTTTTCCCACAAACTCTACACTACTGGTGTACACATTTGGGGGAATTTTAAACTGACAAATCTAACAAAACATGTTAAGGGTTGCTGTTGCTCTGATCTATCAGTATGTGCTAGAGACTGAGGGTGGGGAGAAGGAAAATGCAGACAACCAACTCAGACTGAGGAGGAGAAGAGTGTTCAGATCCAGGGTAACTTACCAGGGGCTACATGATCTGGAGATAGCAGAGCACTACAGGGTGAACAGGGACATACTTCAGCAAATTGTTCAGCTGTGCCGGCCTTGCCTCAGAGCCAGAACCAACAGAGGGGAACCCATCCCAGTGGATACCAAGGTATACGTAGCCAAGAATTCTAGCTACAGGTACTTTCTAAAGAGCAACTGGGGATATCATGGGGGTCGCACAGACATCTACGTTCAGGATACTCCACCAGTTCCTGGATCCCATGCGAACACATGCCACTGAGCACATTTACTTCCCATGAGGAGAGGACTAGCAATATGAGTCTCTTCCACCATGTAGCAGACTACCCAGAGGTACTGGGTGCTATAGACTGCACACACATCCACATCAAAGCACTACCTGGTGAACGGGGTAGGGTCTATATAAACTGCAGGGGCTTCCCCTCCATCAACTGCCAGGTCATGTGCGATGCCTGGGGCATTATCATGAGTGTGTCTGCTGGCAGCTCTGGAAGCTATCACAACTCCCACATCTGGCATACTTCACAGCTGTACTGGGCATTTGCCAGAGGGAACATCCCATATGGCCAGCTGGTGGGGGATGCTGGCTATGCACTGGAGCTGTGGCTGATGACACCCATCAGAAATGCACACACACCCATACAAGAATGCCATAATGAGGCACATGCACAAACCAGGATCATTACAGAGCGTGTGCTCAAGTCACCGTTCTGCTGCCTTAACATATCCAGTGGAGCCTTGCAACACTCTCCAGCCACATGTGCACACATGTTCATAGTATGTGCCATGCTACAAAATATGATGCTGTGGAAAGGGTTGCAGCTGAAACAAAATAGGGAAGGGCCACACACCCCCATACCCTTGCCAAGGTCTCCACAGGCACAGAGAGACTCAGAGGAACATCTTGAACCTGCCACTGTAGGTAGAGGCGAATCCAGTATGCCCTGGCCTTGGCAAAGAGGTAACGCATAGCACATAGACTGACACTGTGGGGCCCAAGGGACTAATCTTTCTCTCTCTGACTTGCAAACACAGTAAAATGGATGCCAAACATCACACCACCTATACCTTACCATGTATAGGTGGTGTATTGGGTACATCCGACATAGTTATCCCTCAAGCACCAGCCTCACAACAGCCTTAGGCACAAGGTAAGCCAGTCTCCCTAACAAAATAAATGAATGGAGTGAAATTTTCTGATAGCATATCTATGGTATTGATCAAGCATACAAGGGAATGGGGTGTCTAACTGGGATAGCAGCACACAACTGACAGCTCTGTGGGACAGCAGGAAGTGTATTCCCAGTACTGGCCTACCCACACCATGTAGTATCACCCTAGCTGACAAATACCACTTTAGTATACGTGGTTAGCCAATAACTGGGGGAGGTCATAAGTCACATGCATGGATGTCAAAATGTGACAAAGCCTCACCCAGATCAGCGGTCAAAAACCATACAGAAATGCCTAGCAAAGGCCCCCACATGGCGACATCCATGAAATCCCCACCCACAGACTTTTATACAGTGATATCACAGCAGGTATGGCAGTGGCAGAATGGCTTTGAAAGGTAAGAAGTCTGAAACTACAAATGTTTATGCCAGAACAATATGACTTGTGGTCGGTACTGTTATGCCTGTAGTCTGAAAGATAGGGCACACCACTATGCTAAATGGGACCAAAATGTTAAGAAAATATCAGAACAGTATGTGCAGATGTGTATTTATTTATTGCATTTGTTTACCGGGATAAGTCCACTGGGCCTAAAAGAGCCCATTTTCAGTGGAGGCCCGGGGAGAAAAGCTCCAACGAGATACAGAAAAAATATAAAGATTAATTAGTACAGAAGCAGAAACAGTGTTACAGATAGTAAATATAGTAACATATACAGAATATATACATAAAAGCAGGAATCTAGTTTGTTTGATTACAGCAATATATACAGAAAATATACATTAAAGCAGAATTCAATGAATTAAATCAGATTGGTATAAACAGAGATCAGTATTATTGTACCAGAATCAACAAGTGAAGATAAAAATAAATATGGAGAAAAAATTATCAGTCACTAGTAGCAAAAGACATAGGAGTTTAGTAATCATATAAGGAGAGTGAAGAGGTTAGGTTATAGAGCAGGAACATAGCCAGGAAGATTTGAGATGACTTTTCGGCATTTGTTTGAAGGTGGTGGTGCTGCCTGTGTTTCTTATAGAAGGCAGAAGTGAGTTCCATAGTTTGGAGATAGTGAAGACCCCCCCCCCATAGTTCAATAGAAATGCAGTAATATGTCCCTAGCCTTAAGCAGCATCCAGCTGTCACCCAAAGTGATGGCGCAATACTAACAGAAAGCAACTGTCAATAACACCCACAGTCAACTTACTGGTGCCATCCCAGGGGTGTCTACTGCCGACAGCCTGGGAACATATGATCATCAGAATACACTACCTTGCTATAGATGGCCTGCATCTGTCACACCTGCCCTACAGGCCTCTGGCAAATGCCTATGTCTCTCCCACAGTGACCTGTTAGGGTGAGTCATGGGTTCCATAACACCAACATAACACAGTCCACAAAATGCAAAGAAAGACCACGCTAATAACTGCTAGGAGCAAACCTGCCAGCCTCATAGAGCCAGAAATCTGGGCAAAGCCATGAATAATGGGGTGATGAAGTTCCAAAGAGAAGGACACCAGTGAAATACTGCTCTAACAATGTTATAAAGCTGATGGAATAATTTGTATTATCATGGAATGTCTGAAAGGTACAAAGTCTAAAACTGCAATGTCAACTGTCAGTAATATCGGACTTCAACCCTGAGTGACTTGCAAAACACTTTTGCTTGAAAACCACACTTGTTTGGGTAACCAAAAATATATACAATGTGAACATTATGTGATACTCTATACAGTCGACAGGCAGGGCTAGGAGTCTAAACATGGGAATGCACTCCCTGCAGGCAGTCCTAACCCTAGAAGATGATGACATGTCTGCACCAACAGAACCCTGGGTCACAACCATGGGGAGTAACACACCCTTCCCTGATCACTCATCCTATGCAACATCTTGACCCCAACATGTGGCCATCCAAGCAAAATGAGGTGGGCCATACATATGTGTGTGTGACAAACACACACCTCCAGGCTGGTCAAACAGTCTGACACACACAAGACACTCCAAGTGCAGTCAACCATTGAGGAGAACCCAATGCAAAGTACTGTTAGCTATAGGTAAACATATCTAACCCAGGACCCCCCCCCCACATATCTTACCCCCTACAAATATACCCGGAGTCTGCCTGTCACCCTGATCCTGTCGGACTTATATTACCCTGTAACCCTAGCAACCCATACATTACTGAAAGAAATTGTCACAATCACTGTATGGCCCACTGTCCCCCCATTTTGATAGGCTATCTCAAGATATCCTGCACCAACAACTTGAGAGGTATGGCTGTTGCACAAAACAAACCAGACTTGGAGTACAACAATCCCTGGAATCGAGTCCCACATTTACTATAGAAGGTCACACTGGGCATGCTCATACACTTAGAGAAATGTCAGTAGGATCTAGGAATGAACGGGCCTTCTCCATCCAGTGCACTTCACATTGCCCCAGCTTAGCAGTCCTGAAGATGTCTGTCACCACAGAAGTCACTTTCGTCAGTCCTCAGCCTTATGAGCTCTGTGGCGTGTGTGATAACTGTGTAACACTATAGTACAAATAAGTAGTTAGGTAGGAGTTCTAATCTCAGTCCTGGCAAATTTAAAAGTGTGTGTGTGTGTGTGTGTGTGTGTGTGTGTGTGTGTGTGTGTGTGTGTGTGTGTGTGTGTGTGTGCGTGTGTTTACAAATAAAAGCATTTGGGTCCATTCAAACCTAGTACACTTCCCCTTTACCTACTTTAGCAGTCCTGCAGATATCAGTCACCTTAGAAGTGCCTTCCGTCAGGCCTTAGCCCCATAAGATCTGTGGCTTGTGCAATAACTGCAAAACACTATAATATAAACAACTAGTTAGGCAGGAGATCTAATCCCAGTTCTGGCAAGTGTGTGTGTGTGTGTGTGTGTGTGTGTGTGTGTGTGTGTGTGTGTGTGTGTAAGTCTGCAGTTTAAAGTATTTTGTGGTTTCTCTCACCCAGTACATCACCCATTGTCATACTTCACAAGGGCTGTTGGTGTTCCTCACCTTAGAAGTACCTTTGGACAACCTTCACTATATAAGCTCAGTGGTGCATGCGATAAATGCGTAACACTAAAGCAAAATAAATAGATGGGGGGGGGTTCTAATCTCAGTCTGGGCAAATGTCTGTGTGTGTGTGTGTGTGTGTGTGTGTGTGTGTGTGTGTGTGAACAGTATCCTCTCTGTGGGTGGGTTGTTGTGTTTGAGAACCATACCATTGGGGGGGTTTGGAACTTTTTGCTGTTGCCCACCCAGTACATGTCCCAGTGTCCACATTACAAGGCCCACAGTTGCCATCCACTGTAGAGGGACCTGTAGACACTCTGCAACCCTATAAGCATTGTGCAATAACTATGTGACAGTATGGAATAAATAACAATGTAGGCTGTCCATCTAATCCTTGGATATCGCTCCCCACTCAGGAATCATACACAAACACTGTCAGATAGGCAGCCACACCTATATCAGTAGGTGGCCTGAAAAGTGGCACAGATAGAACCCACAGTATGAAAGCAGCGGACCCCATCTCAGTCTGCTGAACAGTCACGAGTGGAGTCCCACAGGTTGTGGACCTGGGTCCCTCATGATTGGGATCCACACCTCTGAGGACTAGCCCAATACAAAGGCGCCCTAGATAACAATGTCTGCAGATGAATACAAGGTGGGTGCTATTATCTCCCCACAAGAGGTTGACAACCTACACATAGGACTCTCTGAGACCTATGACTGTTGTCAGAACCCTGGTCATAAGCTCAATGCCAGATTATGTTCCACCATCCCCCTTGGGTATGACATAGTTCCCATAAAGTAATACATTGATGGTAGTCCGCTGATGTTGTTATAACAGAACTGGGAACACAGGTTGGCAGTGAGCTGTATGGTGACCACCACAGTACCACGGTCTTCCGAATGTCCTTCCATGTGTAACTACTCGACTCAGGGCGTTGAATCCAGAAAATAAAAGTCAGTGTTTCCCTGTCCATACCCCTCAGTAGGCCTGTCAATGTGCACTATGGCCCATTTGCCATGTCCCACCTGGACATCAGCAACAACAGGAGAGGCTGCAAATGTACCTCACAAAGAGGATCTTAGATACTACGCACTTGCTCCATATGGACAGACACCAACAACTGCAGTGAATCTCTGTCTCATATTGGCTACGCAGGTCTCATATTGGCTACTCAGGTGCGATCTGCCTGACATACACAGCCATGTCTGATCCAACCCTGTCAGGAATGTGATATCTGAGGACACCAATCTCACAATCAATAGGACATGCTGGAGGGACAAGTTCACAACTGAGAGAATGGCCATGCCATGGAATAGACACCACATACATCAAGCCGAGCACATCATTGCCCCTCTTCAAGAGAAATCAGGAGGAGTGGATAGGGAATAGAATACCCACCCTGGGGATCACTACAGTGTCTATACTCAGTAGACACACTGGGGAGTATCGTCAGGTGCCATGATGCCAGTGTATTCCATGGGGAAGCCTTGTAAAGCCACCATGGCCATTTGCCACTTTCGCACCTATGACTCTGAAACCATGGATCTCAGGACTGTTAAATGTGTGTGCATACATCAGTGTGTCTGAGAGTGGTTGTGAGTGTGTAAACGTGGGTGAAAGTAGTTGGTGGCCCATCTCACCCAGTAGTACAACTACCATTGCCATACCTTACAAGTGCTGTGGATGTTATTCACTACATAGGTACCTTGGGACACTCCACAACCTATAAGTTCCATGGTGTGTTTGTGAACTGCATAACACTATAATACCAACAACCACATAGCTAAGGGTTCTAATATGAGTCCTTGCAAGTTTGTGTGTGTGTGTGTAAGTGTGTAGGTTATAGTATTTTGTGGCCTCTCTCACCTAGTACACCCCCTATTGCCATAATTTGCAAGGCCTGGGGATGTCCCTTGCTGTAGAAGTAGCTTTGGACAAGTATCACCCCATAACCTCAATGGTCCATGCAACAAATGTGTAACAATGTAGTAACAATAAACAGTTAGGGGTTCTACTCCCAGTCCTGGGAAATGTGTGAGAGAACACTATCTTGTGTGTGTGCGCGTTTGTGTACAAATGATATCTGTTGGATGGTCATGGATTCATATTTATGCCATGGTACACACAGTACACATTCACAAGTCTACTGGATGAGGTCCACTGTTTACATCAACTGCAATGGTATATGTAGACACTCTGCAGCCCTATAAGCCCTCTGCAACAGTATGAAATAGTATGTTAGGAACAACTAGATGGGTGGGGGTGTCAAACCCAACACTGGCAATTGTGATCCTGTGTGTGTTAACAGTATTCTCTGTGTGTTGTATCAAAACAATACAGTCTGTGTATGTGGTATTCACAGACATTTGATGTGTTCCACCCAGTACACTTACCATGACCGGGCGGCGCATTGGTGCAGCGGTTAATGTTGCCTCACAGCAAGAGGTTCTCTGGTTCGATTCTCGGCTGGGGTGCCTTCTGTGTGGAGTTTGCATGTTCTCCCTGTGTTTGCGTGGGTTTCCTCCGGGTACTCCGGTTTCTTCCCACATTCCAAAGACATGCATCTGGAGCATTTCTCCCCGGGCCTCCGCTGAAAACAGGCTCTGTGGAACCTAGTCGGACTTTCCCGGTCAACAAATGTTAAATAAATAAAAATAAATAAAATAAATAAATAAATTATCCACTGTAGAAGAGCTGCTGACATCAGCCACCATGCACTTACCTGTATACACCCCTCAGCCCTATCAGCCATGTGGCACATGCAATAACTGTTATAAAGACCTGTTAATTGTGTACAGCTGTACCCCGGATATGACACTGTTAATGTGTTACCACACTGCCATACCCCTTGTAGAAAACAAATGCAGGGCTACATCCTCCTGGTAGGCAGACACCTAGAAGACAAACAAAATACATTATGGAGACCACAGTCAGTGTTAATAACAGCAATAATGCATCATAGCTGGACAGCTACACACTCTTGACATGTAGCCAGTAAACATGTTGGCTGACATCACTTTACATAGCATTACATTGCTAAACTGTACTAAATTCACCCTGTGCATCAGAACCATGTTAGCATGTCTCTGCATCGATGGCATGGACGACAGGGATGTGGCACAGGTGTCATCATATGCACAGGGTGTGGTGTGGGTTTGCCAGAGGCCTAGGTTGAGCCAATTGGTTGACATCACATGTGTGGGTTGGAGATTCTGTATCAAATGGGCTGGTGTGTGTAAGTATGTATGTGCCCTAGCTGTGATAGTGATGTGTGTGTATATGGATGCACACAGTTCTGCCATGTTGCTGCCCTATACAGGGGGTATGTTGGGCAGCATCAGACCATACATGGCAGGGTGTATTGTTCACTGTGTCCAGCCATGGACAAGGGAACTGGGGGTTGTGACCAAAAACAAACTCCGTACTACAAAGAAGGAAGGAAACAGACTCCAACCACGAGTGACAGGCTCCTTCACCCAAAGCTTTCGCGCCAGTATTCATTTAAATGTTGCACATAAATGATGTCACATTAAACCTTAAAAGGGCAACCATCCCTTAATTTCAATCTATTTAAAAACTGTATAATTCAAGTTTATTTACAGACGACACATCTATAAAATATAAACATAAAAACATCTTTTAAACGTATGTCAGTTTGTAAGTTCCTAAACCTTTTAAACCACTTAATGTGCTCTACCTGTTTCTCATTAGTAAGCACTATTACAAGTACTGAGTTGTGTTGTAAAATGTCAAATAAAACCTAATTTATTTTAAAAATGTATATATATATATATTAACCTATCAAGGATTATTTATTTTAAAAAGGTTTAATGTGACATCATTTATGTGCAACATTTAAATGAATACTGGCGCGAAAGCCAGTTGTTGTCTGAAGAAGTTTGGACACTAGTTCAAACGAAAAACGCTTTGAGCGTTTCACGGTACTTGTTGTGAATAAACTTTGTTTTAAACATCAGAGCAGCTTATTGTCGGACTTTGGCTTGCTGACTGCTTTGCGCTTGTGGACTTTGGGTGAAGGAGCCTGTCACTCGTGGTTGGAGTCTGTTTCCTTCCTTCTTTGTAGGGGAACTGGGGGTGTCAGGGGTTCCACTGGCAGCACCAGGCTCCAGGCCAGGTGGAGTAGTACTCCCTGATGATGACTATTGTCTGCTGGATCCGTGTCCCTGTTGGGACCAGCCATGTGTTTGTGATGCTGTCCTATGCCCACGTGCCTGACGGCCAACTGCCACCACATGCTCCCATGGTCAAGGACTGCCGCCATCTCACCCAACCATCTATCCATGACCTCAACATAATGGTGGGCATCTGCAAGATCACGGATGTTATCACGCATTGCAGAAAGGTTTGCCATCGGGACCCTGACAGTCTATCTGGTGTGATGCTCCATATGTGCCACTGCTTTCATGATGATCAGAAAAATGTGTCTGTTAACACTTGCTGTGGCACTTCTGGCAGGGTCATGATGGGCAGCAGCCCTCCACTGAGCACCCCTGTCCATCCACCTGTGTGAAAACTCGCCTGTTATCCAGCTATGGCTGGTGTCTACAGGCACATTTGCTACAGGCATCACACTTTCCTGTCCCATGCCACCACCCGTCAACTGTCCCTCATCTATGGCCACTGGTAATGAGACATGTGTGTGGCTTGTGATGTACTGACAGCAACCAACGGCACAGATTCAGCCCCTGACAATCCTGCCTGTGCCTCACTATGCCTATCACCATTGTCAGAGTCTGCAGAGACACTGACATCAGCTTCCATGGAGGAGGGACCCTGTCCCCCATCGCCACCTGTGAAGGGAAGAAAATATATCTAATTTAATACCTGCACAGTATGGTTTACTTACTTACACACACACACACACACACACACACACACACACACACACACACACACACACACACGCACACATACACACAGTTACAGGTGAGGTGGCACAAAGATATTACACAGACCTCACATCACCCAACAGTCGGCATGCATGACACATGGCCCTCAACACCATGCATTGCAGCCATTATGAATCCTTGTTACTAACAATCTACATCTCTGGGATGCATGAGTCATGTTAGAAGGTGACGTCCCTTCCCCTAGCACACTCTGCACCCATGTACACATTATTGCTGTGCACTTGTATAGCACACTGGCATCTACTGTAGACCACATCTCACAACTGTACAAATCATTGCTGAATGTGTAGATGTCTGGCATTTATATTTGCACTGTTCCTCACAATCCCTATGTGTTTGTCTGACACATAAAGTACAGTTTTGTACCTACCATAAATGTAGATGTTCGAAGATCCACATTGCTGCAGTCCTTACACTAGGGTATACCGCTGTCCTCGGTCGGCCCGAATACCAAAGTATATGGCTGACGTCGGTCAAGGCGCATTAAACTGACGCCAGGACGTCAGGGTATAAATACGCATGACCGACGTCATATCCTCAGTCTTTTCTTGCCCCAGATGTCAGAAGACCCTAAACAGGGTAAAATCAAAAAACCACCAAACACTAAACACCCCTGCACCCAAACTATGTACAACTTTTACAAATATACTAAAGAACAAACCTATCCACACAACCACCCCTAAACACAGAGGGGAAGGAGGGAGGGTAAATTGGACTGCAGCAATGTGGATCTTCGAACATCTACATTTATGGTAGGTACAAAACTGTACTATGTTCTTCATCTCACATTGCTGCAGTCCTTACACTTGGGTAGATTCCCAAAGCAGAGGTAAGGGAGGATGGCAAATCATAGAGAAGCAGGAGCTGCCAAAATGCCCTGTAAAATAGCAGTGGCAAACCCAGCCCTAGATTTAGAGTAGAGAGGAAGGTGGTAGTGCTTAGAGAAAGTATGTACTGAACTCCAAGTAGCAGCCTCCAGAATATCCTTAGTTGCCACCCCCCTTAAAAAGGCTGTAGAAGTGGCAGTAGCCCTAGTGGAATGAGGTCTAATCCCTGTTGGAATCTCCTTGCCATGATGGGAATAACAAAAAGCAATGCAAAACCCAATCCACTTAGAAATAGTTTGTTTTGACACAGGCTTGCCCTGAGAACACAAAGCAAAAGAAACAAACAACTGCTGAGACTGCCTGAAACTCTTAGTCCTGTCTAAGTAGTAGCGTAACTGCCTGTGTACATCTAAAGTATGCAAAATCTTTTCTCCCTTGTTTTGGGGGTCTGCATAAAAGGTAGGTAAATGAATAGTTTGGTTTAAAGACACACTTGAAACCACCTTAGGCATAAAGGAAGGGTTAGTACGTAAAGATACCCTATCCTTATGGAAAATCAAGAAAGGCTCAACCGCCATAAGGGCCTGCAATTCAGAAACCCTTCTTGCAGAGGTGATGGCCAAAACAAAAGCAGTCTTCCATGACAAATATTTTAACTCAGCCGTAGCTGCAGGTTCAAAAGGTGGTAGAGTGAGCTTTTCCAACACATAATTGAGGTACCAAGCAGGAGTAGGAGCTCTTCGTGGAGGTCTTATGTTCTTTGCCCCTCTGAGAAATTGCTTGAACAAAGGATGAGAAAACAAAGGTGGATCACAGTCATAGTGAGCTGAAATTGCTGCAGCATGAATCTTAATGGAAGAGAAGGACAAACCCTTGTCCAATAACTCAGTAAGATATTGAAGAGCCACACTCAAATTAGGCTCAGAAACATCCAAATCCTTTGCTGCACTCCAAAACAAAAATCTCTTCCACTTGTCTGCATACACTTTCCTTGTACTAGGTCTCCTAGCTTCCATAATCACATTCAAAACTTGTTGAGGAAGTTGAGGCCTGCTATGAGCTAAAACAGGATATGCCATGCTGTGAGATGAAGAGAGTGAAGCTTGACATTGAGTAGATGACCGTCCTTTTGGGACAACAGGTGTGGAGTCAAAGGCAAGGGCCAAGGTGGTTTCCTTATCAGATTTCTCAGTAATGGGTACCAATGCTGTCGAGGCCAGTCTGGAGCTATCAGGATCATTCTTGGTTTGTCTTGTCTTACCTTTAGCAGCACCTTTAGAAGTAGAGGAAGAGGTGGAAAGGCATATACATGAAGATTTTTCCAACTGAAAGAAAGAGCATCCACTTTCCAAGCTGCTTGGTGTATCCTTTTTGTGCAAAACTTTGGTAGCTGATGGTTTAGAGGAGAAGCGAACAGATCTATGTCTGGTGTTCCCCATGACACTGTTAATTGCTGAAATACCTGAGGATCCAATTGCCACTCGTGGGGATCCATGATTTGTCTGCTTAACACATCTGCTAAGGAGTTCTGCACTCCCGGAAGAAACCTTGCCTGAAGGTTTAGTTGTAAGCTGAGAGCAGTGTCCCACAAAATCATTGCTTGTCTGCATAGAGGGTAAGAATGTGTTCCCCCCTGCTTGTTGATGTACCACATGACAGTTGTGTTGTCTGTTAGAATCAACACCTGTCCTGGAAGAAGTAATTCCTTGAAAGCTGTTAATGCAAACTGGACTGCTAACATCTCCTTCAGGTTGATATGTAGATGCTGTAGTCTGGCAGGCCACTTGTCCTGTATCCACTTTCCATTGAGATGAGCTCCCCAAGCTTTGTCCGAGGCATCTGTTGTTAAAATCTGACTCGCCTCTGGTCGGGTCACAGAAAGTCCCTTGTTTAGGTGACATTGCTGAGCCCACCACAAGAATTCCTTTTGGATGCAAGGTATTATTGGAATGACAGTGTCCAGATCCTGGCAGTGCTGTGTCCATAGATTCTTGAGATACCATTGTAGCTTCCTCATATGCAGTTTGGCATTGGGAAGCACCAGAATACAAGATGCCATGAACCCTAAGGCTTGAAGGACTGTCCTTGCAGTCAGCCCGGACTGGTGTGATAGTTGCTGGAAGTAAAGGGAAAGATTCTTTTGTTTGTCCGGGGTCAAAAAGGCCATCTGGGTTGCTGTATTCAGTCTCACACCCAGAAAGCACATGTCCTGAGAGGGTACTAGACTGGACTTTGTTTCGTTCACAGAATACCCCAGGCATCTTAGCACTGCTATCACATATTTTAAATGCTGTAGAAGCTCGTCCTTGCCTTGAGCCAGAATCAGGCAATCGTCCAAATAAGGATAGATCTGTATTCCTCTCAATCTGAAGAAGGCTATCACTGGAGCCAGAACCTTTGTGAATACCCTGGGTGCAGTAGATAAGCCAAAGGGCAATGCAGAGAATTGATAATGAGAATTTCCAGCTCGAAAACGCAGATACCTCCTGCAACTTAGAGTGATAGGAACATGGAGGTAAGCCTCCTTGAGATCCAAAGTTACCATCCAGTGATCTTTGCCCAGTAGAGGTAAAAGCTGTTGCAATGTCAGCATCTTGAACTTGGGAATGTCCAGAAAGGTGTTGAGGATAGACAAATCCAAAATTGGTCTCCACGTGTTCCCCTTTTTTGGTACTAGGAATAGGCGAGAATAAAATCCTAGGCCCCTTTCTGCCGTAGGCACCGGTTGTATGGCCCCTATCTGGAGTAATAGAGAAATTTGTCTGTAAGCTTCTAGTCTGTGCTGAGGAGGAATGTCTGGCATGCCCTTGAAAGGTGGCAAGGTATGGAAATAAAATCTGTAACCGTGGTGAATGATATCCAAAACCCATCTGTCTTGGGTAATTAAACTCCAGTTTTTCTTGAAAAGTGTTAATCTTCCTCCCAAAGGTGTTGCCAGATGAGAAGGTTCTGGCAGTTGAAAAGGAAGGTCATTGGGTCTGTCTACGAAAGGGCTGACCCCTGCCCTCTCCTGAAGACTGTGCTGGTGAGCCCCCTATCCTGGATCTAAAAGAGCCCTGAGCTCTGCCCCTACCACGCCTAGACCTACCCCTAGACTGGGAATCATAAGAAGGATATGTCCATCCCTTGCTTGGCCAATTTCTACTAAACTTTGGAGGTTGAACCTGTAAAAAATCTTTAACAGTGTGCATAGACTTAGCTTTGTCTTCCATTTTCTTTAAAACTGCTTCAACAGGCGAACCAAACAACACATCAGATTGCAAAGGGGCATCCAAGATCCTTGACTTAACATGCTCAGCTAAATTCTGATCCCTTAGCCAGGCGTGCCTGCGTAGGACAGTACCAGTGGCAGCCACCCTCGAAGAGGCCTGTACAGCATCAAAACCACATTGTAAGGAATGCTTACCCACCTGTTCAGAAACATGCACTAGATCTTGTAACTCCTTACATTCAATACCTTCTGCAAGAGCATCTACCTTAGACTTTAACTGTGAAAGCAGATAGATCTGATATCTCAGCATGTGGAATTGACAATTCAAAGCCCTCATGGCTAAAGTTGAAGAAGTATAAACTTTCTTACCCCATCTGTCTAAAGCCCTTGCCTCCTTATCCGGAGGAACCGGATTTTTAACAACAGAAGCCTTAACCCCTTTAGGTCCCTGAGTAACAGTCTCTGGATCTGCCCTAGGGCTTTTAAAGAGATACTTATGAGCTTCAGGTACCCTATAGTATCTGTCCGGCTTAACAGGAGCGGGAGGTAAAGAATCAGGGTTAAGAGAAGCCTCTGCAAAAACATCTTCCACCACAGAAAGAACAGGAGGAATAGCTAAAGGTCTGTGCTGGGGTAAAAACAAAAATTCCCTAAGTCTTTTCCTGGAATCAGAGAAATCCTGACCTTCCCATTTAAAATGCTCCCTCATGGTATGGAGAGTCTCTGAGAATGAAAAATCCTCAGGAGGAGAAGCAGAAGGAGTGGTGTCATCCACATCAGAATCAGAATAATGAGAAAACTCCTGCAAATCTTCAGCCGAAGACTCCGAAGCATCAGAATCCTGCTCAAAATTCCCAAATTCAGGATCCACCCTAGGCCTTTTGTCAGGAGGGGGCATAGAACCCCTAATCAGAGTAATTAAATCTTCAGCCATCCTAAGCATATGTCTCTTGGGCACAGGGCCTGAAGTACTAGGAGAGACACCTGCTACAGCTAAACCTGGCCTGCCCCTGGAGGAAGCCTTGGTAACAGTAGGGGAAGGCCTAACCACCTTAGGCAGAGAGGGAAGGACAGATACCTGAGAGGCCCCTTCAGCCTGGCCTACCTCCTGAGAAGACACATCCTGTAACAATAAAGTCTCTCCCTGGGACTCTAAGGAAACTTCTGTTTGGGCCTCCGGCTCAACCGAGCCTTCTAAAGAACCGACGTCCGGGACGGACGGTTCTTCTAACCTAGGCCTAGGTGCTTTGTCCTTGCGTTTCTTCGAAGTAGCGGGCGTCGGAGCATCCGACGGCATTTTGTAATTGCACCGCTTCCCGAAGACTAACCTGGCACAATCTAATCTCCTCTTTATAGTACGTTTGTTAAATCTAGCACAAGAGGGACACCCAACAACGTCGTGCTCAGGCCCTAAACAAGGTATACACAAGTTATGGTAATCCCTATGTGGTATCTGTTTCCCACAAGAAATACAGTTATTTACTTTTTCTGACATCCGGTAAAATACTGAGGCAAGAAAAAAACAAAATATTCCCCAACGGGGTACTTAGCCAACTTTGATTCGGTCTGAAACTCCGGTTTCGGAAAATCTCAGGACGCCAACCTGCACTCGCAAATTTGCTTCTGCATCGGACCACGCGGCAAAAAAGACTGAGGATATGACGTCGGTCATGCGTATTTATACCCTGACGTCCTGGCGTCAGTTTAATGCGCCTTGACCGACGTCAGCCATATACTTTGGTATTCGGGCCGACCGAGGACAGCGGTATACCCTAGTGTAAGGACTGCAGCAATGTGAGATGAAGAACATCTGGGATTATATGAGGACCGATGTCACTAATTAATGACATACATTTGATTTGCACATCTCATCAGCTGCAGTGAATGCATGTGCAATCAAATCTGGCTACAACAATGACCTTAGCGTAACATGGATATGATAAACATACACACCTGCCTCTTGTATGATATAAAATGAGACCACATTACTGCATTTGAAAACATTATACACCTTATATGTGACATATGACCTGTGCAATCCAATCAAGAAACAAACAAATGTGTTAGTTTTGAAGATACTGAATGAGATGCACACAATATTGTGGTTGCATAGCTATGAACACCCTTAAACCAATGCTTGGTTGAAGCACCTGTTAACTGAACTACAGCAGTCACTCTTCTTGGGAAGGTGTATATTAGCATGGCACATCTTGCCTTGGCATTATTTGGACAGTCTTCCCTACAAAGATCCCCCAACTCTGTTAGATTACAAGGCCAGCTCATGTGCACAGCCCTTGGAGGTCACAATGGTGATTTATTATTGGTGTTGAGTCTGAGCTTTGTCTGGCCCAATTCATAACCTAGATTGCGTTCAGATACAGACATTCTTAGCTAGCGTTGGATGTATGCTTCAGTTCATCGTGTTGGAAGCTGAAACCCCTCTCCTTCCTTGGCCATACTGCAGATGCTTGGAAGCCTTGCCACACGAGTGTTATTTGTAACTCTTCATAATTCAACCCGCCTTGTCTACAGGCCTAGTCCCAGCTAATGAACATCAACCTTCAACATGTGGATGGTGGTCCTCAGGCGAAGTGAGGTGTTGCTTGTGCACCACACATAGCTTTAGAAATACTGTCTGTAGGTTTGAACCTTGGTCTCATGACACCATTACACATTACAACACATGCCTTTGGGAGACATTATGTTATGTTTTGCTACCTGTACACAGCCCTGAATGGTGTTTGGTGTGGATAAATGCCTCTGTATACTCACCCTACCCCACAGGCCACACTTGTGCAGAATCCAGGCAATTGTTGCCACATGTAGTACACAAGCAATACTTGCCAGAGATTCTTGCAACCCTCTCAGTATTTCTGCAGGTCTCCTGGCAGCCTCCCTGACCACTTCTCAACATGTCTTTTCATCGTTTTGGAAGGACATCTGGTTAATTTCAACAGCACTGTTGTCCCATACTCAACACACCTGTAGATGACTGTCTGCACTGTGTTCCATAGCATATACAATGCTGTGGTAATGTTGTTGTACCCTACTCCTGACTGATACCTTTCAGATATGAGATCCCTTTGACACTTTGTAAGATGTGTGCAAGTCATGGCTACTTCTGTTGCAGGCAACTGAGCAAATGTCATGAATATACTGCTTGGATAGCAGACTGTTAGTCAGTGTTACACTGAATCCTTGTACTTAATGGCAGGTGTGTACCCAAGAAGAGTGCATGCTGTCAGTACATCATAAGCTGCCTCCACAATATGTTATTTTGAGGGTGTGCACACATATGCATCCAGTGTATTACAGTATTTGTATACCCCATATTTGGTGCACTAACATATTTTTTTGTTTTACAAGTTAATTGTTCATGTTATGGTCACATTACAGGTTGGAAAAGGTGTGGAATGTAATAATGTGGTCTGCTGTACAAATAGTAGGAACACTTGGCATCTTAATAGGGGTGTGTACACTGTTGTATCCACTGTATAAGATTAATGTGCCATGCATGTCCCTACTGTAGCCCATTTGTTTCCCCATTTTGTTGGTCTCTGTCCAGACATCTTGCACTGACAGGTTGTGAGGTATGCTACAGGAATATTACATACCCTTCAGATATGCCCCCCCATGGTGACCACTGTGATGCACTGCAGTTAACAGCAACAAAATTGAACATGCACATCATGTATTACAGCTAGGTGTGATATTTGTGTGCATGACAAATGGCATGGCCTTAACATGCACGGGGTATTGGCAAACCACAACAAAACAATTCCATACTCACCAGGTACAGGCTATTGTCCCACGTGTTGACCCGAAGGACCTAAATAGTTGTGGGAGAGAGGTACTGTCAGCAGACTCTCATGTGACCTAGGTACAGAGTGAAAGCAGCATTCCTGCGCATTAACAGTACAAACAACAATACTACAAAATATGCTGCCCGTCACCATAGATGTGCACTTCTGTGCAATACTATACACAGTCAACACCTACTATCTTATCTAACATATGCATGTAGATCCTATACAGATACAACTAGATATGCAACAGTATTCTATTAATGTGCACTAGGGCCTTACCTGCACATTCCTTGTCCATTGTGTGGGTGCAACCAACCTCCACAAAGCTTTCTTCAGCTTCTTGTGGGATGTTTTGGGTGGGTGCCCCAAGGTTGGCAAGGAGCTCCTTGGTGGGTGTCAGTGGGGGCTGGATGGCTGGATCCCCACTTGTGGTTAGGCGGTCACTCGCTACTTCAGCAGCTCTTTGCTGGGCATGGCATATGAGGTCAGTAGTGCGATGCCAAACCTGCTCGTGTATTCTGCTGTGCAGGCCGACATTTACCCTGTGGACAACAGCATTCCACAGGGTGGTCCTCTCTCGCAGATCTTGTGGCCTTCTGCTAAATAGTACTGCGTGTTGCTGGGTGACAGCTTCAATGATACATGCTGTTTCTGCCTCATTGAAGGTAGGCAGTCTGGGCCTTTGCATTGCACCTGGAAGACAAACAGGACAGCACGTCACAGGACCTCATACAGTTGCCAAATTGTACATCAGCAGTGGATATCAGTCGCCACCACTCACAACTACACCCTAACCCTCTTAATCTATCACAACACTATCAGCTTGCACTGCACTCCTAGCTCTGATGTGTCATATTCCCCTCAATGATGGACACTTAAACTGCATAATCCTCTATTCCCCATCCATTTCTGTGTAGAGGGATGACAGTGGCCATCTTCCATGTGGATGGGGTGTGAATGGTGGCAAGGCTGTGTTTGACTATAGTGTGTGATGGAGCTGTGAGCACATGCTCGAGTACATGTAGGAGGCAGACAGGGATGTTATCAGGCCCCATGGAGACTTGCTGTTGTTGCCATCAGTAGGCAATATGTACATGCTCACTATTGGTGAGGGTTGGGGTGCAGTTGCTGTGCATATTCCGCTATACAAATGGGAGGACAGGGTGATGATGTTCCCACCTAACCTGTCTGATGTAGGTTGCCTGTAGCCATGGCATGTATGTATGAGGTGTACTTTACCACCAGTACAGGGTGAATTGTGTTGTTGTCTCTGAGACTGAGAACATATGTGGAGACACCCTTGTGATTGGCCTTGGTGGTGTGGATATATCTGAGTTGTAGTCATAGCCAGCTGTACAGGGAGTCACCTGTGAACTTACATGCTTGCTCAGATTGAGGCGGACCTGTTTCCACGTTGTTGCTTGCACATATGTATTTATGTACAGCCAATAAAGCAACATATTATGTAGTTTGTGTACTGCTGCTGTCGACCAAAGGGGATTACTCTACCTTGGTGGAGGCTGGTTTTACAGGTATGGTACTGCTGAGTCCATGCAGCTACAGTGGATGTAAAGTGTACACACCCCTGTTACAATGCCTGGTATTTGCGCAATTGAAACATGACACCACAATAACTCATTTGAAAACAATTCCCACCTTTAATGTGACCTATAGCCTGTACAATTCAATTGACAACATAATAATATGTTCTGTGAAAACATATTCAAATAAAAATCTGTACAATAAGTCAGCTGAATGAGTGTGCACAACATTAAACTGATACATTGTGTAATCACCTGTTGAGATGATTACAGCATTCATTCATCTTGGGTTGGAGTCTAACATCATGGCACATATGTACTTGCCAATAATTTCCCACCTTTCTTACCACAGTGCTACAAATTTGTCAATTTATGAGGGCATCTCTTGTGCACAGCCCTATTCAGGTCAACACACAGATGTACTCTTAGATGTAGGTGTGGGCACTGGCATGCACATGCCCAAACTGTACTTTACATCTTGTGATGCCATTCCTTTGTTGATTGGGATGAATCCTTCAGGTCATTGTCACAATGAAAGGTAGAATCCCCATTTGTCTTCAGCTTTCTAGCAGATGACTATAGGTTTTATAACAAGGATGACTGTTATATGGAAGTGTTCATAATTCCCTCCACCTTAACTAAAGGTCCAGTTCCAGCTTAAGAAAAGCAGCATAAAAGCATGATACTGCCAACCACCATGCTTCACCGGGGTGGTGGTGGTCTTTTCGTGATGCAAATTGTTTTGGGCCAGACATACCTTTTGCAATTGTGTGTCAAAGGTACAACATTGGTCCCATCAGACCATGACACATTTTCCAATATGCTTTTGGAAGAAATGATGTAGTGCTTGCCAATGTTAGTCCGGCCCTGTATGTTTTTCTGTGTATGAAAAGGTTTCTATCTTGCTACCCTGGCCCATAGGCCAGATATATGGAGAATACAGAAGATTGTTGACACATATGGTACACACCCAGGACTTGACAGATGTTCCTGCAGCTCCTTCAGTGTTGTTGTATATCACTGGTCAGCCTCCATTGCAAGTTGTCATAGGTTCATAGGTTCGTACTAGGCTATCTGCCCTAGGGCATTTATAAGCCTAGCCAGAGTGTATGTGGCTTACACCACCCCTTAGGATGAGGATACTACGCTCTTTTAGGGTTTAGTTTACTATGCCTCTGTCTAGTAGTGACACAGAGATGACCCCCGGAGTAAACCTACGATCTCCCATCCACTCGTCGAGATTTCTCTTGAATAGAGTCAGTGAGGGGCTCTGCCTAACATGGACTGGAATTCTGTTCCAGAGTGTAGGGAGCCTCTGGGTTATGAATCTGTCCCTCCAGCACGTTCTATTTATTTCTGTGTAGAGGTTTAAGTCACTTGTTCTCGTGGCTCTGATGGATATGAATTTTCTGAGGTGGAGCATGTCCATTAATTCAGGATTGGACATGGCCTTGTACGTCAGGCACAGATCACCTCTGAGTAGGCGGTATGCGACTGAATAGAGCTGGAGTTTTTTCAGTCTGGCAGCATATGACATATGTTTAAGACCCTTTATCCTCTTGGTGAGGAACTTTTGGGGTCTTTCCAACTGCTGCAGGTGTCGGGTGAGATACATCCCAAATGGGGCATTGTACTCAATCATTGGCCTGATAAGAGAAGAGTACAGGGGCACAATGACCTCTCTTGATCTAGATGTGAAATCCTTCATGATAAGGTGGGCAATATAGAAGGTCTTCCTAACCAATTTGGCAATGTGAGTGTCAAATGAGAGGTTACTGTCAACCTGGGTCCCTAGGTCCCTAATTACCTCTTTCGTACTTAATGGATTACCGCCTATGTGGTAATTTGTCGGTACCTTGTTTTTCCCAAAGGGTATGACTATACATTTTTTGGCGTTCAGCTTAAGGCCATGGCTCTGGCACCAATTATCCATTTCTATGAGGCCTCTCTGAAGGATGTTTGTGTCCGCTGGAGTATCAATTATGGCGCCCAGTTTGCAGTCATCTGCGAACTTTGTCAGCCACAATCCTCCTCTGTTTGCCTGTACCTCGGAAAAATAAATGCCGAACAAGAGGGGTCCCAGGACTGAGCCCTGTGGGACACCGCTTGTGACTGGCTTAGAGTCTGACATAGCTCCAGCAACTCTGACCCTGTGGGTTCTGTCCTTGAGCCAGTTTGCAACCCATCTTGTGACATATGGGTTTACATTTAAGCTGGTGAGTTTGTCTATGATGCCCGAGTGGGGTATTGTGTCAAAGGCTTTTGCAAGGTCAAGGTAGGCTGTGTGAACTGCCTTACCCTCATCAATGGCCTTAGTGACTGTTTCAAAAAAGACGACCAAGTTCAAAAGGCAGGATCTGCCCTTGACAAAGCCAAATTGGGTAGGATCCAATGTCTGTAGGTCCCCAATGTCTTTGTTTATGAGTTCCATAATGATCCTCTCCATAGCTTTGCAGACCAGGCTCGTCAAGCTTATGGGGCGGAAATTTCCAGGGTCTGTAGAAGCACCGCCTTTGCGAAGTGGGACCACTGTTGCCGTACGCCACTCTTTGGGTATGTATCCTGTAGTAAGGCTAAGATTAAACAGCAGCCTTATGTGTGGGTTCAGTTCCTCTTGGAGTTCATGTAGCACACAGCCCGGGACACCATCCGGTCCCATTGATGCTGTGTTTTTAGCTTTAGAGAGGGCTCTCACCTGGGCATCTGAGATGTTAGGAGGCTACACTCTGCTGGGATAGTTATTTCTCCTTTTGGGGAGGGGAGGAGAAATTTGCACTGAACCTGTCTGCCAGAATGTTGGCAATGTCAGTGGGTTCAATGTATTTTGTGTCATTTTGGACTAACTCTGAGCATATCTGGGAGTTTCCACCCAGGTTTCTAACATAGCTAAAGAAGGCCTTGTGATTGTCTTTTGTGTCTTTTGCGATTTTTCTCTCAAAGTTGGTTTTGGATGATTTTATGAGTGATCGTAGTTTTTTGCTAGTACTGATCAGAGATGCCTTCCCTTTTAGGGATTTTGCTCTGTCATGTAGTAGCTTCCTCTTCCTGTTGTAAAGTTTGTTTATGGCTGGGGTCCATCAGACCGGGTGCCTGCCTTTGGGGGAATGGGTCTTGGTTTTATTTGGGATTGCATGATCCATGCATTCTTGAAGGTGCCCATAGAAGGCATTTGCAAAGGATTCAGCAGTGTGGGTTGTGGTTTCCACTGGCCCAGGGGCCTTGAAAGATACCACTTCAGTCTTAAGAAGTGTGAAGTTTGCTTTTGAGAAGTTCTTCACTGTGGTCTTTGTGCAGGGGTGGGGCGGGATATGGATTTCCAGTGAGATTAATTTATGGTCTGATCTTACCAAAGAGGGATGTACTTCCGTGTGGAGCATTTTGTCCCCATGTTTGTGATGATCAGGTCTAGTATATTGTCTCCTCTTGTGGGAATGGTGACTAGTTGTTCCATTGCATTTGAGTTTATGAATTCTAGGAACCTTTGGGCTAGGGTGTTGGGGCTTGAGTAATGTTCCCAGTCTATGTTTGGGTAGTTGAAGTCTCCCAAAATGATGGTATTTGGAGAGACATTCATACTCTCCAGTGTCTTCAGGAAGGCTGTGTGGGGTTCCTGAGTTTGAGAGTGTGGTCTGTAGCATGCTACAAACTGTAAGGCAGTTTTGCCTATGGTTAGTTGCACCTGGATAGTCTCTGATGCTTCGTGCGTTGCCACTAACCTGGAGGTGTGGGTATCTTTGAAGAAAATGGATACTCCCCCTCCTTTTGTGGTTCGGTCCAAATTTTGGGGCCGGAAAGCATGATATAAGGTAAAACCTGATAGTGCTGGGGTGATCTCAGGAGCCTTGAACCAGGTTTCAGTCACTGCACAGACATCGATGTTCTCCATACTGAGGAGGGCTTCGAGGGCGTGCATCTTGAGGTTTAGACTTCTGGCATTGAGCAGCATTACCCTTAATTTTTTTCACTTATGTTTTCTAGGGAGGTAGGTTTGTCATTTGAGCCTTGCCTAAAAAAGGCATTATGGGGGTGGCAAGAGCCTTGGCCAATATCCGGAAGCCCAGGGGTGACAGGTGCAAGCCATCCCTTGCGAAGCAGCGTGACTTGTCAAGCATGTCATCCCAAGCAGACAGACACTGGATCCCCTTAGAATGACACCAGTAATTAAGCCAATTGTTAAAACTGATCATTTTATCTTTGTACTGTGGCATCATTCTTGGTGAGGGTAAGATGCTGCTCAGGGTCAGGGTCATACCGGCCTGGGCTACATAATCAGAGAGCTCCTCTATGTCTCTTTTCATGTAGTCCAGGGAGGTACGTCTCAGGTCATTCATACCGGCATGTACAATGACTGAGTCATATTTGTACTTGCTCTGGAGTGACCCGAGTGCTTGTGTTATGTGGCTGATTCTAGCTCCCGACAGGCAGCTTACTGTGACCCTCTCCTTGTTCAGTCTGGTGAGTGGGACGTCAGTGTGCCTGACTATGGAGTCACCTATTACAAGAGTGTCTGGCATGTTGTTTGGCCTTAAGGGCTGTGACTGTTTAGCACACTGACTTTGTGAACTATGTGTTGCATGTGCTATGTCTTGAGGTGGTGGTTGCTTGGGTGTCTGCTTTGGAGGCCTCTGTTGTTTTGGTAGATTTTTAATCAGCGCCTCAGTATGTTTTGTGTGTTTATGTGTTTGGTTTGCAGTTGTGATAGTTCTATGTGAGACTGGGTTTGTGGTGTGCGTGGTTACCTTCTCCTCCTGACTGGTCTTGCCAGTACTGAATTGAGAGAGCTCAGCCTCCAGTTTGGCTATATAGCTGCATCTCTCGCATATATTTGTATTTGTTGGGAGGAGGAGAGGGTTGTCTGTGTACATGAGGCAATTGTAACATTGCCTCAAGATTCCCAGATTCACCAGCTGAACAGGAGAGGACGCCAGCAACTGACCCTTCGACATGCTAGAAATAGTGAAAAAGATTGCTGTGTAACTAAGTCAGAAAGGACCTATAGGGAAATGGGTACTCAACAGAATTTAGGTGAATGAAGTACTTTTGTTTGTTTAAGAGTGCTTTACCTGTATACAAAATGCTTTAGGAGCAAGTGCTGAGCTTTTCAGATAGAGTATAGGCTGTTTAGATTGCAAGTAGAACAGTTCTAAGGGAAAAATTGAAGAGCAGACTTGGCGGAGCCAGAAAAAGTTTAACCTTGTTTTACCAAGATTAACCTTGTTTAACCGGTGCTGCGCTATGCGCATGACCGCGCAAAGCCGTGCAAATGCGGATTTTAAGCAGTGAACTACAAAAGAGCTAGGAATGGTCCCAAACAACCAATTACTAACAGCTTCTTGTGCTGAGGTCACTTCCCCCAAGGACAGGTAGGCTGCTCAAGGCTCCCCACTCCCACTGTTGAGCAAAGAAACTTCCTTCTATCCAAGTAAGGTAATGGACAACACAGGAACTACACCACAGCCCAGAATACAGCAATGCCTGTATACTGGTCTAAACTAGTCGAGAAAGGCGGGAAAACAAGGATTATTTTTTTTTGTTTTTTTGCAGAAATACACAGAAAATGCAGAGACAGTGATAAATTAGTTACACAGGCTAGCACACTTTAGTGGGCAGCCTCCACAGTTCAATTAAACAAACAAACAAGCTTCTTGTTGCTTCATTCCTTTTGGATGGACAACAACTGTTATCAGCGTCACTGTTATCCCATATGTTCCCCACTGTTTGAAGACTGTCTGCATGGTATTCCATGGTATATCCAGTGTTGTTGACTGTTTTTCTACTCTTCTCCTGACTGATGAACTTCCACACTGAGATCCCTTTGAGACTTTGTAAGCTGTCTGCAAAACATGGCTTTTGCTTTAGCAGGCAACTGGGTGAATTTCAAATAAATCCTAGTAGGACACCTAAACATTATTTCTGGGTAAGCAGAGTCTCTTTAATTGATAGCGTGAGTGTACCCAAGACACTGGAATGCTGTGCTTACACCGCAAGAGGTGCGTCTACAAGGTATTACTCTACGTGTGTGTACATGTATGCAACCAGCATACAGTACATATGTTATATCTACATTGTCTCCCCTACCACATTTCTTTGTTTTCAAATCAAATTGCACAGGTTATGAGTCACATTCAAGTTGGGAAATATTTTTGAAATGATCATCTGTGGTCACATTTTCATACAGCACACAAACCTGGCATTACAACAGAGGTGTGTACACTTTTGATATCCACTGTATACAGGTGTTCATACAGCTGTTAGTGGTAGGCATGGACAGAAGGTCATGACTCAGTTGGACACTTCTCTGATTACAACCTGATAATCATGTCTATTCTAGTACCCATAACAGTGTCAGGGCAATGCAACAGGCAGTAGCTGTATACATTTATGTCTGTTGTATGCACTGAAACTGATAATGCACACATGTACAACAAGCACAACCTATTTACGTGACTGCTTGCAACCAATGTAATTTGTTTTGTGCCTTCCAGCTGAACATACGCATACATACATATGCCTCTCAACCTGTTTTAGCAGGTCATCTGGACAATGGCACACATACATGGGTAGCAAAGGCACATCAATACTGACACTACAGTAATATAGCTGCAACATACATAATTAGGTTGATTGCACAGTAGGCTTTGAAATCACAGTGATAACTAAGGATGATGTCCACAAGTCAGAACTAGGCTATTATGTTACAATGTCATTACTCACAGACTTGCCAGTGGTTTGTCTGGCATAACATTACTGCATGTGTATGTGACTACATACATCAGGCACAACTGTGCTTACTGCCCAGCAGCACACTGTACAGTTGAATGGTATGGATTCACTATATCACATGCAGTTCAACACACAGTTCTGCAACAGTATTTTAATATGCACATGCTCCATAGTTCTCTTAGATTTACATGACAAACATGTGTATCATACTCATATTCACAGCTAACATATGGATATGTACAATATGTAGCTGGCCTAGCAGTGGCACTGTCAGTAGTGTTTGACGGACACTCCAGTGGTTGTCATATGTGAGCTGTCCTCTCCTGAGGTTAGTCAGGGTCCTGAGCTGTGTTCTATGTCACAGCAGAGAGGCAAATGTTATGGCCATAGGTGATGTTCAGCAGGACATCACTACAGCAAGTCTTGTTAAGACACAATTCTTTCAAACTCCTATTTCCCATTATTAGAAAAAACATACTACATTCAATTTCATGCTTACTTGTTTCACATACCTTTCTTTTTTACGGTGCAGTGGGTTATATCAATATGTTGCTCAAGTTCTTTTTGTATGCTCACTGTCAAGTACTGGTAGACAGATGGCTTGAATAGGTGGCAGCTTGCCTTTTGTAAGTAATGCTCTTGACCAGGTGATGGCCTATGCACCAACTGGTGTTCCCCACTTGCTAATTGCATGCAGAGCAGCTGTGCAATTCTTCCAATAACCAATGTCAGAGCAAAACACTCCTGCAATTGAGTACTTAATGTGCGCATTGTCCCTTTACCTTGCTTGTGAGGAAGACATCCTGGATGTGTGTGAGCTACCAAGTGTTATAGGCAGCAGGTGGGAATCACTCTTACAAAAAGACTTGCGGAGACAGGCCTACTAAATGGTGGAGAAGGTTTCAGACTTAGGGACAGAATGTAAGCATTGCTATTATATAGCTTGAATACTGCTAGTTTTACAGGGTTTGTGTGTACATGCTAGTTCTGCATGGATTTCAGTCTGACAAAGTTATGTGTCTGCATAGCTCTCAACTGTAGGGCTATCCTCGTAATGGCCAGAGGTTTGCCTGTTATGTTTGGTCTGTTCCCCAGACAGGTATTGTCCTTGGCAAGTCCGTGGCATAGTCTGCTGATTGCTTAGGTTCATAGGTTCATACTAGGCTATCTGCCCAAGGGCATTTATAAGCCTAGCCCATAGTTATGTGGCTTTCGCCACCCCTTTAGTTTGAAGAAAACTATGCCTATTATTTTGCTGTGCCTCTGTCAAGCAGTGACACTGAAGTAATCCCTGGGGTATATCTGCGATCTCCCATCCATTGGTCAAGATTCCTCTTGAACAAGGCCAGCGAGGTGCTCTGCCTCACATGTACCGGGATTTTGTTCCACAGCATAGGGAGTCTCTGGGTGAGGAATCTGTCCCTCCAGCACGTTCTATTAATAACCATGTCAAGGTTCAAGTCTCCCGCCCTTGTGGTTCTGAGGGATCTAGATTTTTTGAGGTGAAGCATATTCATCAGATCTGGGTTTGACATGGCCTTGTATGTCAGGCACAGGTCACCTCTGAGCAAGCGGTATGCGACTGAATAGAGCTGGAGTTCTTTCAGTCTGGCAGCATAAGACATATTTTTGAGACCCTTTATCCTTTTGGTGAGGAACTTTTGGGGCCTTTCCAGCTGCTGCAGGTGTCGGGTCAGATACATTCCGAATGGGGCATTGTACTCAATCATAGGTCTAATGAGTGATGAGTACAGGGGGACTATGACCTCCCTAGATCTAGATGTGAATCCTTTCATGATCAGGTGGGCAATGTAGAAGGTTTTCCTAAATACTTTGGCAACATGAGTGTCAAACGAAAGGTTACTGTCAACCTGGATCCCCAGATCCCTGATGACTTCTTCTGTGCTCAGTGGATTGCCACCTATATGGTAGCTAGGGGTAACCTTGTTTTTCCCGAAGGGTATGACTATGCATTTCTTGGTGTTTAACTTTAGGCCATGGCTCTGGCACCAGTTATCCATTTCTGTGAGGCCCTTCTGAAGGATATCTGTGTCAGATGTGTTTTCGACTATGGCGCCCAGTTTGCAGTCATCTGCAAACTTTGTCAGCCATAACCCTCCTGTGTTTGCTTGTACTTCAGAAAAGTAGATGCCGACGAGTGGTCCCAGGACTGAGCCCTGTGGGACACCACTTGTGACAGGCTTTGAGTCTGACATGGCGCCAGCAACTCTGACCCTGTGGGTTCTGTCACTTAGCCAGTTTGCAACCCATCTTGTGATGTATGGGTTTACATTTAAGCCGATGAGTTTTTCGATGATACCTGAGTGGGGTATTGTGTTGAAGGCCTTTGCCAGGTCGAGGTAGGCTGTATGGACTGCCTTGCCCTCATCAATGGCCTTGGTGACTGTTTCAAAAAGTCAACCAAGTTTAAGAGGCATGATCTGCCTTTGACAAAGCCAAACTGGGATGGATCCAAAGTCTGCAAGTTCCCTATGTCTTTATTTATGAGTTCCATTATGATCCTCTCCATGGCTTTGCAGATAAGGCTTGTCAAGCTAATGGGATGGTAATTTCCAGGGTCGGTGGAGGCACCGCCCTTATGAAGTGGGACCACAGTCGCCGTGCGCCACTCCTTGGGTATGTATCCTGAGGTGAGGCTAAGATTAAACAGCTGTCCTAACTGTGGGTTTAATTCCTCATTGAGTTTGTGGAGCACACAGCCGGGGACACCATCCGGTCCCATGGATGCTGTGTTTTTTGCCTTGGAGAGAGCAGTTCTCACCTGGGCGTTGGAGATGTTGTGGGGGCTACAATCCTCTGGTATAGATATCTCTCCTTTTGGGGGGAGAGAAGTTTGCACTGAACCTGTCAGCCAGTATGTTGGCAATGTGTGTAGGTTCAGTAATCTTCACATCATTTTGAACTAATTCCGAGCATATCTAGGAGTTTCCTCCTAGGTTTCTAACATAGCTAAAGAAGGCCTTATGATTGTCTTTTGAGTCCTTGGCGATTTTTCTCTCAAAATTTGCCTTGGATGATTTTATGAGAGCTCTTAGTTTTTTACTTATAATGATCAAAGGTGTGTTTCTGACTTCATATCCCTCAAAACAGATATGTTGCAACCAACCCTGTAACACCAGCAACTGTCTCAGTGTATAACAACAATATTTCAAATATGGCCCTGTGTCTGGGCCTCTGTCCTCCACTTATATGCCAGACTTTGTCCAGATGTCATTCTGTAAGAGGTTGATAGGTATGGTCTAACATTAAGTGCTGTCATTCCTGCTATCACCCCAATGATGTTGTGGAATCTCACACGTGTTGTGAGGTAGGGGCCATATATATGAGTGCAAAGGCTGGACAACATGTTGACCTTGTAAAGGCAAGAGGTTGGTGTGTGGAATAGTACGACATGTTTTAATATTAGGCTGTTAGAACATGTGGGAGTTATTACTAATTAGAAGGGCAACAGGTCTATAACTGTATTCACAATGGCGACAGTGCTGGTTTTCAAGGTACTTTTATGGAAAAGGTCTGTTTCTCAATTTGACAGAACACTTATGACAGAACCATTGTTATGTAAAGCATCAATTTACATTGTAACATGTGATACCTTATCCCATAGGGGGTTAACGGAGGAGTGTAACTGGAGGCTGTGTACTTAAATATGCAATTAAGTGTTAATTGTTTCTTGTATTTAAGGCAATTATGTTTTGTAATGTTGTAATACTTGAAGGCAAAACACATTAAATGATTTGTGTGGATTACTGGCTGGTTGTTTTTCATTGCACTATCTTCAGTCATTTCAGTTATATTGCTGAAGGTTGGGTGTATGTCTGGCCATTATGTTCATAGGAAGGTACCAGGCTATCTGCCCAAGGGCATTTATAAGCCTAGCCAGAATGTATTGGCATTCGCCTCCCTTTTAAATTAGTTTCCTGGGCCTCTGTCCAGCAGGGCCATTCAAGTGATCCCAGGGGTAAATTTACGATTTCCCATCCATTCATCAAGATTTCTCTCAAAGACAGTCAGTGAGGGGCTTTGCCTAACATAAATTGGGATTCTATTCCAGAGCAAGGGAAGTCTCTGGGACAGGAATCTATCCCTCTAGCAAGTCCTGTTTATTGTTGTGCTGAGGTTTAAATCCCTGGAGTATGTGGCTCTAAGAGATTTGGTTTTCTTGAAATGGAGCATGTCCATTAATTCCGGGTTGGACATGGCCTTGTACGTCAGGCAGAGATCACCTCTGAGTAGGCGGTAAGCAACCGAGTAGAGCTGGAGTTTCTTTAGTCGAGCTGCATAGGGCATCTGTTTGAGGCCCACGATCCTCTTGGTGAGGTACCTCTGTGGTCTTTCCAGCTGTTGCAGGTGTCGAGTAAGGTACATTCCAAATGGGGCATTTTACTCTATTATGGGCCTGATGAGTGATGAGTAGAGGGGCACAATGATGTCTCTTGATCTAGATGTGAACTCTTTCATGATTAGGTGGGCTACATAGAAGGATTTTCTAACCACTTTGGCAATGTGATTATCAAAGGAGAGGTTGCTATCTACCTGGGTCCCCAGATCCCTAATTACATCTTACATAATTAGTGGATTAACATCGATGTGATAGTTTGTGGGCACATAATTTTTCCCAAAGGGTATGACTATGCACTTTTTGGCATTTAGCTTGAGGCCATGGTTCTGACACCAGGTATTCATCTCATTGAGACCCTTCTGGAGGATGTCTGTGTCAGCCGGAGAGTCGATTATGGCTCCCAGTTTGCAATCATCTGGGAACTTGGTCAGCCATATTCCTCCCATGCTTGTCTGTACCTCAGAGAAGTATATACCGAACAGGAGGGGTCCCAGGACTGAGCCCTGTGGGATGCCACTTGTAACCGGTTTAGAGGCGAACATGGCACCAGCAACTCTGACCATGTGGGTTCTATCCGAGAGCCAGTTGGCAACCCATCTTGTGACATAGGGGTTAATGTTCAAGCTAGTAAGCTTATCTATAATGCCACAGTGGGGAATGGTGTCGAAGGCCTTAGCGAGGTCGAGGTAGGCTGTGTGGACTACCTTTCCCTCATCTATGGCCTTGGTAACTGTTTCAAAGAAGTCAACTAGATTTAGGAGGCAGGATCTGTCTTTAACAAAGCCAAATTGGGTAGGGTCCAGTGTCTGGAGGTTCCAAATGTCTCTGTTAATGAGTTCCATGATGATGCACTCCATAGCTTTGCAGACCAGGCTAGTCAATCTTATAGGGCGATAGTTCCCAGGATCTGTTGTGGCACCACCATTGTGGAGCGGGATAACTGTTGCTGTACGTCATTCTTTGGGTACATAGCCTGTGGTAAGGCTGAGTTTGAACAGTGAATTTAGGTGAGGGTTTAGTTCATTTTGGAGCTCGTGTAAGACGCAGCCTGGGATACCATCCCGTCCCATTGATGCTGTGTTTTTGGCTTTGAAGAGGGCTGTTCTCGCCTGTGTGTCTGTGATGTCTGGGGCTCTACATTCTTCTGGGATGGACACAGGCCCTTTTGGGGGTGGGGGGGGTAAAGTTTGCACTGAACCTGTCAGCGAGGATGTTGGCAATGTCAGCTGGTTCGGTGCATTGTTTGCCATTTTGCACTAGCTCAGAGCAGATCTAAGAGTTGCCACCTAGATTCTTGACATAGCTAAAGAAGGCTTTGTGATTATCTTTAGAGTCTTTGGCAATTTTTCTTTCGAAACTGGCCTTGGATGATTTTATGAGGAATTGTAGTTTCTTGCTAATACTGATCAGGGTTGCCTTTCCTTTTTGGGATTTTGCTCCATCATGGTGCTACTTTACTTCTAATATATACAATCTTGATAAACCACTTTTGGTTCTAAATTTATATGGTCCTTGTAACCATCAGCATTTGTTTAGTTTACAAATATATAATATCCTCTCTTATTACAAAGATCATTATGTTATAGTGGGCGGAGACTGGAATGCTGTAATTAACCCTGACATTGATCGAACTAGTTCTTCCTCTTCATATAATTACCAAGCATCTTCTGCTCTTGAAGATTTAATAATGGATTATAACCTTATAGACCCTTTACAATACATTAAATATTCAAAGAAAAAAGATATATACACTTATTATTCAAAATGTTATCATTCTTGGTCAAGGTTAGATTTCTTTCTCTTATCTAATTCTCTTACACAATCAGTTTTGGATTTTATTATTGAGCCCAGATTTCTTTCGGATCATTCTAGAATTTTATTAAAACTGATTCTCGAGTTTAAATTTGCTTATGCATTCAAACGGAACTGTTGGACTTTGAATAACAACTTGCTCTCTAATAAAGAAGTTAGTAAACTGTGTATAGAAATAATTCAAGAGATGGAAAACAACTTAGACTCAACAGTTATTCCCTATGACATTCAATGGGCGGTGTGTAAGGCAAGGTTAAGGGGTATGTTTATTGGTAAGGCCTCATACCTTAAAAAACAATTCAATAATAAAGAAAGATTGTTAAAACTAAGAATTCAGTCTCTTGAGAATCAACATAGATTAAATTCTGATCCTGCTGTCTATAAACAAATTATAAATTCTCAAAAAGATCTGATTTTATTACATCAAAATAATCTTTCAATACAGGAACAAAGATTATTAGTTACTTACTCTGAATGGGCTCAGGTACCTTCGAAAACCCTAGCTAGAATAATTAAAAATTATTTTGATAGGCCCAAAATATCGCCCATACAATTTAAAAATAAATTATACAACACGGACAAGGAAATTATGCAACTCTTCACATTACTATATACTGATCTTTATTCCAAATCTTCTAATTTATTAGTAAATTGTCATATAAACAGTTTTCTTAGTTCTATAACATTTCCTACTTTGAATGAAAATCAGCAAAGTATTCTTTCAGCCCCATTAAGTCTTCTTGAAATATCTGAATCAATTAATAGACTCAAACTTGGTAAGTCCCCAGGTCCTGATGGTTTTACTTCTGAATTCTTTAAATTATTTAAGTCAGTAATTGCACCCTTCCTTCTTAAAGTTTATAACTACATAAAAATAAATGACATTTCGGATCTTTATTGGAACACCTCAAAAACTATTCTAATTTTAAAAAACAACAAAGATAAAACAGACCCTCATAATTATAGACCCATCTCATTAATTAATTTAGATATCAAGATTTTATCCTCTATTCTTGCCAACAGATTGAAGAAGGTTCTATCATCAATAATTTCCCCACAACAAGCAGGTTTTATGTCTCACAGACATGTATGGGATAACACTCTCTCTTTGGAATCCATTATTCATCTTACAAAAAATGACAATAACCCAATATATGCATTAATTCTTGATGCATCGAAGGCATTTGATAGAGTGAGTTGGGATTTCCTCTTTCAAACAATGTCCTGCTTTAATTTTCTCATCACATATATTAATTTTATCAAAACCCTTTACAAAGAATCCTTTACCAAATTGTATATTAACGGATCCACATCACATTCTATAAAGATTACTAGTGGCACGAGACAGGGAAGCCCCTTATCTCCCTTTCTTTTTAATCTATACTTAGAACCATTACTTTTATACTCAGCACAAAACACATTTCATAGGATTCCTAGGATTTTAAACAATAATTTACTTTTCTCTGCTTTTGCTGATGATTTAGTTATATATTTTCAAACTCCTATTACAGATCTTAAAAAAATAATTAATTCCATTGAGAAATTTTCTCTAGCGTCGGACTATCACATTAATTCCCAAAAGACTTATATATTCCCCGTAAACCATCTGGCACATAAACCATATTAATTTCCAGTCTCCTATTTTCATATTACTTTTGGGGTTAAATATCTGGGTATACATATAGATCATAATAATCTGTCTTCATTTCAAAATAATTTACTTAAAATATGGACATCAATAATGTTAGACGTGCGTAGATGGGAACTTCTCAACTTATCACTTCTTTCCAAAGCTGAAATTATTAAAATGAATATTCTTCCCAAATTTCTTTATCAATTCAACTCTTCTGATAAAATCATTCCTAAATCTTTTTTCGATAAAGTTAACAAAGAACTAGCTAAATTTTTGTGGTTCCCTAAAACAGTTAGGATTTCTTACTCTAAATTATCAACTTCTAAAGATAGAGGTGGTTTAGGTTTACCAAATTTGTATCTCTATTATTTAATTATTTTGGCTAGCAAACTACTGTCCATTTCTAAACTGAATATCATTCATTATAATCAATGTCCAATTTGGATGAAGTTATGGCATCAGTATATTTTATCCAAAAACATAAACCCTGTTGCCATTCCATTTATCTCCTTAGATAATTTGAATTCACTTAAAATCTCAAACTTTCTAAAACATAAGAACAAAGCATTTCAGGACTTATTAAAACTTATTAAATTTGATAATATTTTTCATCTAATACAACCACTTCATCTGAACCCTAACTTAAAGTTAGATAATGCACCATTTAATTTAACTAAATATCCCCTTATAAAGAATATGAATGTTTGGGATCTTTTGAAACACAAAGATTTGTCTTTGGCAAATCTTCGAACTACACTGAAAGTCATTTGTAAATATACTATAATTCTGCGTCAGTTAAGAGATGTAATTATGGCTAATTGTGCTTATATAATCCCAAGGGAGCAAGATTTTAATAATATTGATACGGTAACTAGAACATTATTATTACCTGAGAAAAGGTTATCAAAATCTTATAATTTGATAAACAAATTAATTCAAGACTCATTATGTCTCTTTTCTAACTTCTGGGACAAACATAATCCTCAATTAAATGAGAAACAAAAACTCTTGGCCATTAGAAATACTTTGGGACACTCCCCTTTCAAGAAATTGTTCTATACTCAGTTGATGATAAATAATAATGCTTATCATACTTCCTCCAAACTTAATAAATTTGATGCAAATAACTCTCCTTCCTGCCCTTGTTGCTTCTCTCCTAATGCTGACCTCTTACATATTTTTTGGTATTGCCAATTCTCTCATAAACTTTGGACCTCCTTGAAAGTAAGGTTACAGAAAATGGGGTATCACAAGTCAACTCTTTCCTGGGAGACTGCAATTCTACACATACCTAAGATACATCTGTCTAAACCAGATACACATGTACTCATATTTATCTGTTCTCTTATAAAACTTTACATTTCCAGAAATTGGCTTGACCGTACTAAATTGAATTGGAATGCCTTTAGAACAATGGCATACTTGTACGTTTCAGCACAAAAAACTATGTTGAAAAGTCCTAAAAATGGCTTTAAATAATAAAGTTTTAGAAAAGGTCCTTTCTATTATTAATTATGAATATTAGATTATAAACTTTTATCTTTTGTACAGTGTGGGATTTATTTATTCTTCTACTTTATTTTATCATATGATTGTGGTCTCATTCTATCATTTGCATCCTGGTTACCATTTGTATATATTGTATATAATGTTTGTTTTTGATTTTTTTTTTTTCACTTTCATGAGTTGAAATGTGCTTTTACAATGTTGTATAACTTAACTCAACTCCTAATTGACTATATATACAATGTTTGTTGGTTGATGTCTTGTTATATTCCATAATTTAATAAAAAGATTTTTGAGAAGGATTTTGCTCCATCATGTAATAGTTTCCACCTTCTGTTGTATAGCTTATTTATGGCCGGGGACCACCAGACTGGTTTCCTCTTTTTGGAGAAGTGAGTCTTGGTTTTACTTGGGATGGCTCAATCCATGCATTCCTGTAAGTGCTCATAAAATGCATTTGTAAAGGATGCTGCGGTTTGGGCAGCATTATCCTTTAGCAAGAGGGCTTTGAAACTTTCCAACTCGGTCTTGAGAAGTGTGAAGTTAGCTTTTGAAATGTTTTTCACAGTGGTTTCCTTGACTAGGGGTGGGGTCGGGATGTGGATGTCCAGTGTGATTAGTTTATGGTCTGATCTTACCAGTAAGGGGTTTATCTCTGGTGTGGAACACTGATCCCCCATGTTGGTGATGATCAGGTCCAATATGTTTTCACCTCTTGTGGGAGTGGTGACCAGTTGTTCCAGGGCGTTTGAGTTTATAAACTCTAGGAAGCATTGGGCAAAGGAGTTTGTACTTGAGTAGTTTTCCCAGTCAATGTTTGGGTAGTTGAAATCACCCAATATCATGGTGTTTGGTAGGACCTTCATATTTTCCAATGTTCTCAGGAATGCTGAGTGGGAATCCTGAGACAAGGTGGGTGATCTGTAGCAAGCTACAATCTGCAAAGCAGCTTTGCCCACTGTTAGTTGCACATGGATGGTCTCCGAGGCCTCGTGTTGTGCCACTAACCTGGAGGTGTGGGTATCCTTTATGAAAATGGATACACCCCCTCCTTTTGTATTTTGGTCTGGGTTCTGGGGCCGAAAGGTATGGTATGAGTTGTAGCCTGGTAGTGCTGGGGTGCTCTCTGCAGCCTTGAAACAGGTTTCTGTTACTGCACAGATATCGATTTTCTCCATGCTGAGGAATGTCTCGAGTGCATGCATTTTGAGGTTTAGACTTCTGGCATTGAGTAGCATTACCCTCAGTTTTTGGTTACTTGTGTTGTTTATCGAGGTGGGTTTGTCTTTTGAGCCTTGCCTAAAAAAGGCACTATGGGGGTGGCAAGAGCCTTGGGCAGTATTCAAAAGCCTAAGGGCAACAGGTGCAAGCCATCTCTGGTGAAGCAGCATGGCTTGTTGAGCATGTCATCCCCAGGCAGACAGACACTGGATCCCCTTTGAACAACACCAATAGCTTAGCCAATTGTTAAAATTGATCATTTTTATCTTTATACTGTGGCATCATTCTTGGTGAGGGCAAGATGCTACTCAGGGTCATACCGGCCTGGGCTACATGATCAGAGAGCTCCTCTATGTCTCTTTTCATGTAGTCCAGGGAGGTACGTCTCAGGTCGTTCACACCAACATGGACAATGACAGAGTAGTATTTGCACTTGTTTTGGAGTGACCTGTGTGCTTGTGTTATGTGGCGGATCCTGGCACCTGACAGGAAGCTTACAGTAACCTTCTCCTTGTTCAGTCTAGTGAGTGGGACGTCAATTTGCCTGACAATAGAGTCACCTATTACTAGTGTACTGGGTGTGTTATTTAGCCATAAGGGCTGTGATTGCATGGCACACTGACTTAGTGAAGTATGTGATACACGGTTCTTGTTAGAGGGTGGAGGTTGCTTGGATGTCTGCTTTGGAGGTCTCTGCTGCTTTGGAAGATTTTTATTTAGAGCCTCCGAGAATGTTTTTGTGTATTTACGTGTGTTGTTTGCTGGTGCAGATATGACTGGTGTATGTGAGACTGGTAGTGTGGTGCAAGTGTTTCCCTTCTCCTCCTGACTGACTCTTCCAGTCTTGGGTTGAGAGAACTTGGCCTCCAGTTTGGCTGTATAGTTGCATCTTTCACATACATTTGTGTTTGTTGGAAGAAGGAGAGGGTTGTCTGTGTACATGAGGCAATTGTAACATTGCCTCAAGATGCCCAGATTCACCAGCTGGACTGCCCTTGGACATGCCTGTATGGATAAATGAACTATTTTACTGATTGTCCGGTAGGGACAAATAGGGAGCCTTGTACTACTGTATAGTAAAGGGGGGGTGCAGAGCTAGCATTTATTAATGCTTACCGAGAGCTTAGAGCAAGTACTGAACTGTAAAAGGAAGGTTAGAGTGCTTAAATTGAGAGTGTGACTAGTTCCAAGGGAAAAATTGAAGAGCAGACTTCGTGGAGCAAGGAAGAGTTAAACCCTAGCTAACCAGAGCTGCGCAAAACAGCACAAATGCAGGTTTTAAAGCAGGGAGATGAAAGAGAGAGAAATTATCCCAAAACTGCCAATAAACTACTAGTTGCTGGGCTGAGATCACTCCTCCAGGGACAGACAGGCTGCTCAAAGCTCCC